>NC_000084.6:4242500-4542500 GCF_000001635.26 Mus musculus | reverse complement strand
ATAATTCCGCAGGTAGTATTCTAGCCAGAGACAGGTTGTTACATATCTTTTGGTGGGCCTGAGAAAGGCAGCTTTAAAGACGGTAAATTTTGAAAAACTCCAAGAGGTTGTCAAAGATAAACAGGAAAATCCATCTCCGTTTTTAGAGCCCCTTAAAGGGGCTTCCTGCAGTATACCAATCTGGACCCTGAAAACCCTGAAGGTAAACATCTTCTAATGACCTACTTCTTTTCCCAGAGCTACCCCAACATAAGAACTAAACTCAAAAAGCTGGAGAGGGGACCCCTGACACCACAGGCAGGAGTCTTAGTGCTGGCCTTCAAAGTGTTCCATGGGAGAGATGAGAAGGTCCGCAAACAAAACTAAAATATGTTGGCAAAGGCTGTCCGACCAGCTCCAGCCGATACCCCTGAGCTCATGGTCTTCTAAGACTCAGAGACCACCAGGTACCTGTTACAGGTGCAGTTGGCAAGGTCATTGGGCAAAAGCCTGCCTTAATCCCTACAAGCCAAGGGGGCCATGCCTAGGTGCCATCAAGAGGGTCATTGGGCTGTCGATTGCCCTCATGTTACACAAAACAGAGGGACATCACACCCAGATAACCCTCCAACCAATCTCCTAGGCTTGGCTATGGCCAAGTGACAAGGCCCAGGCTCCTCTGACCTCCATCACAAACATGGAGCTTAGGGTAGATATCGTGGTATGTGGGTGACCCATATTGTTGCGTCCAACTCGACCAGCAAGGAAAACGCAACCACCGGTTCTTCTTAAAGCAGTTTACTCAGGCAGCTTCTCTCTTCAAATCCCCTGAGCCTCAGGGTACAAGCATTTTTATCCACTCAAGCCACAACCATGCCTCAACCAATCACCACAGGTCACATCACCTCACCAGGCAGGCTTGCTCAGCCAATCAGGGATTAAGGGAGAGCCATCCACCAAATATGGGCTTGTTTACTGCCTAGCATAGATTTCCGTCCGGCTGGCCAGGGAGTCTGGAATGGCTTCCCATACCATATCTTTCCTCTTAGACACTGGAGCCACTTACTCAGTCCTAACAGAGTTTTGGGGGCCCACTCTCCTTATTTTCCTAATGTTGGGGTAAAAGGACAACCTTACTTCCCTTACCAGACCCCATCATTTAGTTGCATTAGGGGTGTACCTCTCACATATTCCTTTTGGATAGTGTCAATGTATCCTGTCCCCTTATTGGGAAGGGATCTCCTAGCTAGACTGGGAGCCTCTATTTCTTTTGCTCCCCATATTCGCCTAAACTCAAGCTCACCAGCAGTTCCTAAACATTCTTCTGTTGTTTTTTAATTATTGGACTCTACCAGGTACATCACCTAACTCAATACCCTCTCTCTCTCCAGAGTCTCAGGGGACTTAAGCCAATCATTTCTGACCTCTTGAGAAAGAAACTCCTTTGCCCTACTTCTTCCCCCTTTAATGCCCCTATACTAGCAGTCAGGAAACCTAATGGTACCTATCGCTTAGTTCAAGTCCTCAGACATATTAATTCCACAGTGGTTCCTCTCCATCCTGTTGTGGCTAACCCTTACATACTTATTTCCACTATCCCCTCGGGGACTTCCCATTTCTCAGTCCTAGATCTCAAGGATGTGTTTTTCTCTATCCCTCTAGATGCCCAGTCATAGAACATACTTGCCTTCACCTGGACAGATCCTGATACCCACTTTTCTACCCAAGTTACCTGGATTGTTCTACCTCAGAGATTCTGGGACAGCCCACACCTATTTGGTCAGGCTGTGACTTCTGACTTATTATCTTTATCTCTCCCTAAATCTAAGATCACACTTTATGTAGATGATATCCTTCTCTGTAGCCCCTCTTTAGAAATTAGCCAAGCTGACACCTCTGCTCTTCAAATTTTCCTCTCCAATCGAGGCTACAGGGTCTCACCTTCTAAAATCCAACTGTCCACCCCTCAGGTCACTTATCTGGGACTAATAATTACCCTGACCCATAAGGCTATTATATTAGATAGAAAGAATCTGAGCTCAGAAGTATGTATGACAATGTCAGGGGTGTCCAGGAGAAAAGAGAGAATGGATGTGAGCAAATTTTCCTGGATTGCATGAAAGTGAAGGCCTCCTTCCCAGGAACCCCTCCCATATGGCCTTCCTAACACACTACAAAGCAAGTAACAAAACACAGCTCATATACAGGACCTCTCTGCTTAGACTGTACCCGACTTGAGAGGAGGTGAGTCTGATGTTCAAAGAGATCCCACTGCTTCCTCACACCATAACCATGTGGCCTTCCATGTCTCAGCCTTTGGTGTAGGAATCTTCATTCTCCAGGCACTATAGGAACCAAGATGACGCTGTCCTGCAAGGAAAAGCTAGTTTAGCTTTTGAGGGGTGCAATATCTGGAAAGGTTGCATAATTTAATGTTGATCTCTTGCATTGAAAATAAATGGCCTTTATCCTACGGATCAAATGAAAGGTGTGGGTTGTTTATATAGTGAGTCTTTTCAGGTTTTGCAGAGTCAATGGATCTTGAAACATTCAACACAAGCAATGAGAAAAGTAAAACAAATCCTCATGTAGCATAAGAGATAGCATTCTTTAGCATGAATCACTGTTGCGGCCGCCAGCAGCTCGCAACGTGAACGGTTCGACTGAGAAGGCCGCTCAAGCTGTAAGAGAGGAATCTAGACGGGGCGGAAGAAAAAACGGAGCTAAGACAATTTCATTCTGATCAAAGCTCAAATTTTATTGTTGGGACACTAGTTATGAAGGAAGGGGGAGGGGACCCGATTCCCGCCGAATAATCTCGGGTCCAGTAGAAAGGTGCACGTGTGTGGCTCCTCAGGTTCCAGCAGTGGGCGTGGCAGAACGAATGAGCGGGAAGCTCCACCCCGAGCAAGCAGGTTTCAGGCTGGGGGAGGGGAGACTACATCTCCTCCCTATTATTAACAAAATTAAAAAAAAGAAAAAGCTGGCCTGAGGGGGAAAATTTATCTACGCTCAATAGTTCTGCCTGGAATCTAGGGCTAAAGAAAAAACTTGCTTCACTGGGATTCTTTAACTTTTCTTATGGTAAACTGTATCTGGCTTAAGACTGTCCTTTCTAGTAAACAACTAACTGAAAGGCCTGGAGCTGCAGACTCTGACTTTATAATGCTAATTAGTACTTGGTAGGTAACTTTCTAGTTGAATTTTAAGTAGGGCGTTGGAACTCTGGCTAAGTTTGACTGAACTATGTGAAAATAACACTAAGTTGATATTCCTCCGCATTTTTGGAAGATAGGTGGGAAACAGGGAGAAGGCGTTCGACCGGCTCTTTTATTTGGGTGGGAGGCAGTGAAGGGCTTGCCCTTTCAATAGTACGTCTCCAATCTCTCTCCCCCCTATTAATTAAGTTAAATAAGGCAACGCTTAACTGAGGTGATCAAATGATTTTCTCATCCGTAGATGAGTGGGCTTTTAACCTTGGCTTGGGTGGACATGGACCCGATTCCTCCCGTGGGTAAAACCCACACATGTGGCTCTCGGTACCTTTTGGGGAGGCAAGGTAGAGCCGGAAAATATTTTTTATTTTTAACCAAAATTTGGTACCAACCTCTTTCAAACCGGGTTTATCTCACAGGAAACTCAGAAATGGTCAAGCCGGACCTTCCCTTGCAGTACTTCTGCACCAAGCGGTGCCCATACTGAATTTGTACAATCACAAACCAGTATGCACAGTTCTGAGTGCTGTGCAGCTCCTAAAGGAGAATTATCAACCTCAGAATTAGCAAAGCCTAAGCAAGAATTATGTCGTTAGTAACACCACGATTTGTGGCTAAAATAGGAGCTGGAAGTCGTTCCTCCTCATCCCTGTTTTTTCCACAGCCTATTGAGCTAAGGACACCTTGCAGTAACAGCAAGGGTGAAAAGCCAGAGGTCAGCTAAGGGACTAAGCCTGTCTATCAAAATAAAAACCAATCTTTATTAATATAGAAATATCTACTCTTCTAGCCCTCTAGGTAAACCTAAATTTTTAACTCAGACTGAAAACCACGTGCTGGAAATGTCCTGAGACTGGGGGTAACAGCTGCCACCTGTGTGCTCTAGGGGGGCGGGGATGCACATCCGCTGGTCCGCCTCGAGAATGTTGATTTACCTGCTTGAAAGACAAAATCTTGAAAGACAGTGAGAAAGTAGGAAAGCAGAACTTCTTTCGGGGAAGTCTAGGTACTTTATTCAAATGCAAATTGTAAAGCTGAGGCTAGTCTCCGGCCTCCTGTCGGGAGCTGGCTCAGAGAGTAGCTGGAGAACAGCTTTGAGAGCTGTTGCTCTCAGCTGAATTTTAAGCACAAAAGGAATTTTAGTCTTTAGAATGATACTTACCAGAAGAGTCAGAATCTGTGTTCATCTGACGAATTAATCTCTCTGGCAGCCACCGCGCTCCATCTTCATCTCGTGAAAAAACACAAACTGAGCCCCTACCCCAAATTAGAACTGGATCTGGACCCTTCCATTCATTAGTCAGGGGGTCCTTCCATTTTACCAATGCATAAGAATTAGAAGTAACTGGATGCCAGTGGCGATCCGCTGCAGACTGGCCCTTGATATCGGTGTGCAAGAAATTTAGGACAAATAAAGTGAAGGCAAGGTGGGCCTTTGGTGACCTTGGGGGATATAGCTGCCCCTCTTTTGTCTTAAAAAGCCAATTCTTTAAGGTGCGATGAGCACGTTCAACTATTCCTTGTCCCATGGGGTTGTAAGGAATTCCAGTTTTATGTTTAATACCGAATTCTTTACAGAATGAAATAAAGTTTTTACTGGAATAAGATGGCCCATTGTCTGTCTTAATAAGTTTAGGCAATCCCATGGCATTAAATGCTTGTAGGCAATGATCAATTACGTTTTTTAAAGCTTCTCCTGTATGTAGAGAAGCAAAAAGAAATCCTGAACAAGTATCAATGCAAACATGTATATATTTTAGTTTTCCAAATTCTGCATAATGGGTTATATCCATTTGCCAAATATGATTAGGCATAAGGCCTCTAGGATTAACTCCTAGATGCGGCACTGGAGATAAAGTAATACATTTAGGACATTGTTTTATGATCATTCTCGCTTGCTCCTTTGTGATCTTATGTCGGAGCCTTAGGGTATGGCTAGAAAGATGAAACCTTTCGTGATCACGTTGGGCCAAAGCAACCCGATCTGAAACTAAGGCTTCTCCTATTAGAGCTCTGTCAATGCGATCATTACCCTCTACCAGAGGTCCAGGAAGACCAGAGTGAGACCATATGTGGCCAATATAAAACGGATTTTTCCGGGTGAGAATGATGTTTTGTAATTCTGAAACTAAAGATCCTGACGGCGTATTGAAGTTAAACGTACCACAGGTTTCCAATAAGGGTACTGACTGAGCAACATATAAACTGTCAGTAAAAATATTAAAAGCCTCATGCACAGACTGAAAAACCTTCAGTACTGCTGTTAATTCGGCGAGCTGAGCCGAGAGACCAGGAGTCTCTACGATAACCTGTTGATTACTAATAAGATATCCAGCTCGTCCTTTAGAGGAGCCATCAGTAAAAATCAATAGAGCATTATTTAAAGGCTGTAAGGAAGTCATCTTAGGAAATATCATATCATGCACATTTAAGAATTTTATCAACCTATCTTGGGGGTAGTGGCTATCTAGAGTTCCTTCAAACCCTAATTGCGCAAGCAACCAATCTGTACTATGCTGTTTCAGCCAAGTGTCCTGACTCACGCTGTAAGGCTGGACAATGATATCTGGCTCCTTTCCAAAATAAGTCAATGCCTGCCTTCTTCCAGTGATAATCATCTGAGCCACTGCTTCGTGATATGGCAAGATATTACGTTTGGGAGAAATCCTCGAATGTATCCACATTATAGGAAATTTTTGCCATAGCAATCCCGTAGGCACATGAGTCGTATTAAAAATTAACAGGTGCAGCGGCAGGGAGTAATCTATGTAAGTGACAAACTGTTCTTCAATAGCCTTTTCCACTAGCTGTAAGGCCAGTAATCCTTCTGAGGTTAGGGATCTAGGGGAAGTGGGATCAGAACTCCCTTTAAGAATATCAAATAAAGGTTTCAACTCCCCTGTAGTAAGCTTTAGATAGGGGCGAAGCCAATTTATATCACCTAACAATTTTTGAAAATCATTTAAGGTCCTTAAGTTATCTCTACGAATAACAATTTTCTGGGGAAAAACAGCTTGATCAGTGAGTCTAAAACCCAAATAATTATAAGGATCCTGAGTTTGTATCTTTTCAGAAGCAATTTGTAATCCCTTATCAGCCAGGGCCTTTCGTAAGTCTCCATAACACAAAAGCAAATCTTGGGGGTCCTTTCCCGCCATCAAGACATCATCTGTGAAATGGATGATGTAAATATTTGGCCATTGTTGTCTAACAGGCTGAATTGCCTTTGCCACAAACCTTTGACATAAGGTGGGACTATTAGCCATGCCCTGCGGGAGAACTGTCCAATGATATCTTTTCATGGGTTCCTTGAAATTTACAGAAGGAACACTAAAAGCAAATCTCTCACAATCCTTTGGATGCAAAGGGATGGTAAAGAAACAATCTTTCAAATCTATAACAATCTTATAATATCCCTTAGGAATGGCTACTGGGGAGGGGAGCCCCGGTTGTAAAGTTCCCATAAGTACCATGGTTTCATTAACCTTTCTTAAATCTTGCAACAGTCTCCATTTTCCCGATTTCTTCCTGATAATGAAAATGGGTGTATTCCAGGGAGAGTGAGACTCCACCAAATGTCCTGCTTCTAACTGCTCCTGCACTAGCAAAGAAGCGGCCTCTATTTTCTCTTTAGGTAAAGACCACTGATCTACCCACACCGGAATATCATTACGCCATTGAATTTTTTTGGCGTGGGATGCAGGCAAGACAGTGGCCGCTACTGAAAATACTTTAAACCTCTCACGTTAGAGTGGGGTTTAAGATCCTCAAAAGTCTTAATTTTCTGTCCCTTCTTTATTAGTCCACGATCAGGCAGGGGTCCCTGCCTGAACGTCTGTTCAGTCACCATCTCCTTAGAACTGCACAGGATAACGCCCATCTGTGACAACAGATCTCTTCCCCACAGGGTTACAGGCAAATTTGGCATAACATACGGCTGAATATTTCCTGATTTTCCATCCTCATCTCTCCAGGTTAGCAATTTGGAACTACGTTTTGGGTTACTGGCATAACCAATTCCTTGAAGGTGAGTCAAGGAAACAGACAGGGGCCAGTTTGAGGGCCAGTCCTGCCCTCTAATAATCGTTACATCGGCCCCGGTATCTATTAATCCTTCAAAGCTTTTTCCATCAAGAATCAATTTAAGGTTAGGTCTCTGATTGGTGATAGATTTCACCCAATTTACGCCAGAGGAGTCAAAGTTATTCTGTCCTTCTTCATTTTCAAAGAATTTAGATAGTGACCAGCACAAAGGGATCAAAGTAAGTTGAGCAATTTTCTGATTAGCGGGTATAGTTATAGCACCACGAGGGCAAGCGGCTATGATTTTAATTTCTCCCTCATAATCATTACTTATAACACCTGGATAAATCTGCAGGCCTTCTACAATAGAACTGCTTCGTCCTAAGAGAAAACCACAGGTTCCTACAGGTAGTGGTCCAAAAACTCCGGTAGGCAGAGTTTGGACTCCCACTTCTGGGGTTAATGCTGCATGGACAGTGGAACAGAGGTCCAGTCTTGCATTTCCTGGGTTTGACCTGACAAGCTCAAGAACTGATCTTGTTGGCTGGGCAGCAGATTTATAGCCCCATAAGCTGTCTTCTTTGAGTAACTCGGGGCCTGGGGCTGACCCCTTTCCTCGTTTCCCGGCACCGGGCGGCTCAAAACCCTCGTTTTATGCTTACAATCTTTTGCCCAGTGGCGGCCCTTCCCACACCGGGGACATATTCCTGGGGCACGGCCTGTTTGTCTAACCTCGGCACCCTTGTTCTGAGGACAATCAATTCTAAAATGATCTAAACTTCCACACTTAAAGCATACATTTTTCCCTCGTTTCCTTGAGAACATTGCCTGCGCGTGGGTTCCCTGCAAGGTCTCGCAGGAAGGCCCGATGTCTGCGCAAAGGCGGACATATCCCGCCAAATCTGTCGTTCCCTTATGCGGTTGAATCGCAGCTCGGCAAATTGCATTAGCATTCTCATAAGCCAATTGCATAACGAAAGGACTTCCCGTGTCCGGATTCCCAAGGATTCTACTAGCTGAAATCAATAGCCTGTCCACAAAATCCTGATATGGTTCATCAGAACTCTGCCGAATGCTAGCTAAACTTCCACCAATCTCTCCTTTGACTGGCAACCTTCCCCAAGCACGGCGTGCGGCCGTCGCAATTTGCACGTACACTGCAACGGGAAAATCAATCTGATTTGTCTGTCCCTTATAAGGGCCCTCTCCTAAAAGCATGTTGCTATCCCAGTCTGAATTACCAGCCTGAGCGTTAGAAGCAGCAGTTTTCTTACTGGCGTCTCGCCATTCAGAATCCCAAAGCAAAAAATCTCCTCCTGACAGGGTAGCCTTAGAAAGAGTCTTCCAATCTAAAGGGGTTAAGTGTGACTCCACAACTGTGTCCAGTAATGCTTGAGTGAATGGGGCTGAAGGGCCATATTGCACAACAGCCGCCTTTAACTCTTTTATCAACTTGAAATCTAAGGTCTGGTAATGTCTGCCCCTAGTATCTTGCTGATCAACTACCTCGACCACCGGAAAGGCTAGCGTATTAGACATATTCTGTCCTTTCCCACGAGCCTGACTCACAACCTTTTCTAGCAGCACCTGGTGAACTACAGAAGAGTTACTCTTCTCCGCTTCTGACATCTTTTTTAGTTCCCGAAGCTCATTAGTCAGCCTCTGAAGCTTAATCTCAAACTCTAACTTGCTTAGTCGTGTGTCCCTATGAGTGGCACCTCCCGAAGTGGGGACTACAGGTGGAGCGGGAGATTCACAAGAGGACCAATTCTCATTAAGGTAATGGGCAGCTCCTCTATCTGAGAGATTTTTGTTAAAAATCAGTTTTTCATCCGAGTTCCCACATTTATCAATTTTTGAGTTAATAAGATCTTTTCTGAGGAGGCCCTCTCTGACAGGCACTCCTCCTGAGATACCACAAGCTCCGCCTGGGGGCAACTTAGCCCTGGAGAAGTGGCATCTTTTATTGCATCATTTACGAGCGCCCAGAGGCCTAGGGTAAAATTATCTGCCTGAGTGATTTTTAAGGCCTCACCAACTTTCTCCCAGGTTCCACAATCTAGTGTTTCTTCTTCCTTGAACCATGGGCAACAGCTATCTATCTTACCTAAAAAATTTTTTACTAATTGTACTTCAAGCCTTACTCCTCTGGCCTGAAACAACTCCTGAAAACTATGGGCAACCGCCTGATCCATGACTTTAAACCCTTTCTTCTTCCACCTAAGCAGCTTCCTAAAAAGCTGCGGCTAACCTGCCTGTTTCCGTTTCTAGTTCCGATTAACACGCTGCTGACCCAAGCAGAACCAGCGTTGGGTTAGCACTGATTCAAGCTTAATTCGTATCCTACTGCATCCTCAGCAACACTTTACAAAACTGAAATTTTAAGCTAGCGCTAGCATGTGTACCTGTCTGTTGCTCCTATGTCCAATACGAAGATCCTTTCCTGTGGAGCTCCAATGCAGCGTTCCTCTTAGCATCTCTCTGCCATTCTTCAGGTCCCAGTTCTGGCGCCAAAATGTTGCGGCCGCCAGAAGCTCACAACGTGAACGGTTCGACTGAGAAGGCCGCTCGAGCTGTAAGAGAGGAATCTAGTCGGGGCGGAAGAAAAAACGGAGCTAAGACAATTTCATTCTGATCAAAGCTCAAATTTTATTGTTGGGACACTAGTTATGAAGGAAGGGGGAGGGGACCCGATTCCCGCCGAATAATCTCGGGTCCAGTAGAAAGGTGCACGTGTGTGGCTCCACAGGTTCCAGCAGTGGGCGTGGCAGAACGAATGAGCAGGAAGCTCCACCCCGAGCAAGCAGGTTTCAGGCTGGGGGAGGAGAGACTACAAATCACGAGTTAATTATGGTTTCTAAAACCACAAGTTGAATTCATTGATCTCCAGTTGGCAGACAGAGAACACGAGGAGGAACCCAGCTTCTGACCTATTCTCAGGCACAGAACGTTAGTAGGTTAGAAGAGGGTGCAGCTTTTCTACTCACTAAAATATAATCTCTGTCGAGTCCTTTCAGGTAGCTAAGGCCCTCTTGAGGAAGAAGAGAAGCAGGGACCTGGAGGGAACTTGAGTGTGGAAGACATTGAGCACGTGATGGAGGAGGAAGCCCGCGCAGCACACCTGCAGAGTCAGGACTGAGACTCTTCACACAGAACCCAGGCAAACAGTGGGACTTAGGAAGCAGTGCTTAGACCCTGGTGCTGTGCTTTAGCAGTGAGGAATTCCTTTGTATCCTGAGATGCAATGCTGACAGTTTGTGATGAGCAATGAGGAGGGAGCTAAAGTCTCGGTTGTGTTTTGAGTACCCAGGTTGGGAGCTCACTGAAGAAGTTGGGACAGACACTGGATGATAAGTTCTTCCCTTAACAGATTGAGGCATAAAAAAAAAGACAAATTTGGACATTGACTAGACAATGTAAAGTTTATATTACTTATTTATTAAAGATGTATGAATGCCTATGTGCATGTATGTGTGTGTTTGTTTATCTATGCATATATCTATAGAGGCCAGAGGATATTGGATTCCTTGGAGCTGGGGTTATAGCCAGTTGTGAGCTACCCCTTGCATGTACATGCTGGAAATGCAATGTTGTTCTGCAAGAACAACCAAGATCCTTTAAAAAAAAATACAGTCTTTCTGTGTAACCCTGAGTGGCCTGAAACTTACTATGAAGACCAGGCTGGCCTCTAAGTCATAGAGATCTATATGCCTCTGTCTCCCAAGTGCTGAACAAAGGCATGCACCACCATGCCTGGTCTAGAGCAACAAATGTTGTTAACCACTGAACTACATCTCCAGCCTCATGAAGTTTTTGTTTGTTTTAAAACAACCATGTCCATATGGGTACTGCACAGAAAGTGACTTTCTTTATTTATATTACTGCATGGTTCAGCCATTATATCTTCCTCTTTGATATCAGAGTGATAGCTATTCTTTAAGCCTGTGTCACAGAATGAAACCTGCGGAGCAGGGTTGGAGAGGTTGTCCCATGATGAGGAGCACTTGCTGCTCTTGCAGAGGGCCCAACCCTGCTTTGATTCATAGTATCCATTTTGGGTGACTCAAGACCACATGTAGTAACTGTTGCAGGATGTTTGATCACACTGTGAACCCCAAAATTGTATTATTTACTGAAAAAAATGTCTCTAGTTGTGATGCGGCTCAGCCCTTAGCACACATATTTAATTCCACTGGCTGGAATAAAAACATGCACTTAGTACACAACTTTAATCCCAAGCAATGAAGGTAAAGTTAGTTTGTAGAAGTAAGCACCCATGTTTTAAAATGATATCTAATTAATTGAGTGTCGGATAAAATGACAAATCAGAGGAAGATTTAATGGAGTAGAGTATGTCCAACTCTCACAAGAAGAAAGAGCTACTTAAAGCTACTTAAGGAAGCAGGGAAGGGGGTGGAGTTTTACCCAGATGGTGAAAGGGAGACAAATTTCCAAGAGAGAACAAGCTAACCACAAGTGAAGACAGAATGAGCCAGAGAATGAGAAGCTAGAAGATTAGAACACATTGCTAAAGTTAGTATAAGGCCAATCAGAACAATTTAGAAGTGGAGAGAAGCCAGATTGAATCAGTCAGTTTGGAGAGGAGTTTGAGTGGAATCAACCAGAGTTCAGAAAGAACTAGGAAGGGATGAGCTTATTCAGCAGTCTCAGAGGCTGAAAACATTGCAGGCCTAGATAAGATTGTACAGAGGCTAGAAGCTTCTAGGACACCTCCTAGTGAAGACTGAGGCAGTAGGCCTCAGCGACAATTACTTCGAGCAAATAAAAGATGCTCTTACAAGTAACTCTAATTCCAGAGGTTCTGATGCCCTCCTTTTGCCTCTAGGCACACTTGTGCACACTCAATGCACAGAGGCAAGCAGGCATGCATAATATACACATGTAATAAAAGTGAAAATTTAAAGCAACAAAACAAAAATCATGCAGAGCAAAACCCATTGCTAATGTGTAGCCAAAGAAGAAACCAACACTTGACACTATAAGGTACTGTGGTTTTAGAGGTCATTTCCCAATGTGTTATGGTTTCCCTCAAGCTGATGTGTGTGGATATTGGGACCAGACTTGTGATGCTGAGTGCTGTGATTCAAATGGAAAACACCTCCCTAGGCTCATAGCAAGTAGCATTATTAGGACATGTGACCTTGGAGTAGGTGTAGCCTTTTTGGAGGAAGCAAATCACTGGGAGTATGGTTTGAGGTTTCAGAGCTCAAACCAGGCCCAATTTCTCTCTCTCTCTCTCTCTCTCTCTCTCTCTCTCTCTCTCTCTCTCTCCTATGTATCCATATGTAGAACTCTCATCTCCTTCTCCAGTGCCTGCTTGCATGCCACAACACTTCCTGCTGAGACAATAGACTAAACCTTTGAACTCTAAGTCAGCCCCAATTAAATATTTTTCTTTATAAGAGTTGGCATGTATGTGGTATCTCTTCACACCCCAACAAAAACAACAATCAAGGCAAAAATCTGGACCAGGCCCTATGCTATCTCTAACAACAAAAAGAAACCAAACAAATGTTTGCTTTAGTCAAGAAGTAGGAAAACAAACTTTAGTGATATGAGTTGGCCTCTGTTTTACATTCAAGGGCCACACATGAAGACAAAAGCTCCAAAAGAAGGTTCTAGTTTGAAAGCAGAAGTGAAAGAGACATATGAGAAAGTCAGATATTCTGACAGTTACCCAGTCACAACTGTGGTAAAGCCAGGACAAGTGGTGGTATAATCTCAGTACTGGTGAGGTAGAGACAGGGGGATCAGGAGTTCAAGATCATCTTTCGTTACACATAGAGGCTCATCCGGGCTACATGAAACCTTATCTCAAAAAAACAAAAAAAACCAAAAAACAATTGAACAGAATAGGGGTAAAGAGAAGAATAAATGAGAAGAGCTGAACGGGAAGCATTGAAGAGGCAAGGAATGTGTCACCTTCCCATCCCACTGACCCAAGCTGTCCATGTTTCCTTTCTTTATGGAGAGGGAAAGAAAGAGAGACAGGCAGTGGGTGGAGAATGCCATGCACAAGAATAGCATGCTGATGAGGTGTTCATGTAGCATAGGCTAGTCCTTTCTTCCCACTCAACTCCTCAAATGCTGGTGGCTAGACCCTTCCTCTTCAGCAAAGAGATCGAAGCCTCTCTGGAGAAGCTAAAAGGAAATATCATTAAGATTCTGGTGTTAGGTGGCACTTTCACCACGGTGCAGTGTGAAAATGAGTCAAGTCAGTCTCTATCATGGCTCAATCACCAAGCAGCCCTGCACGACTGATTCCTAAACTGTGAGAGCCAAGAGCTATGAAATGGCAGAGAAGGTGGCCAAAAACAGTAATCAGTTTGAAAAAATAGACACATAAAGAGTCATACATACTAAAACACTTAATATAAAATATATGGCATATATTCATATGTCTTTATCATTAGTGCATGTTGGCATTAAGGTCAGCCTCTGAATGCAGTGATGATGTGGTCCCTAGGAGACAAGGACCCTCTTGCATCTGTTGCCATGTATAGAACTTTAATAATGAAGACTATACATGCATGTACATATACAAACACACACACATATATATGTATGTATAAATATACATATATATCCTCAGAGACATGGGGAATTTTTGCAATCATGTCCAAAACAATTATATTTTTAAAATTGGATTACATTTTATTGATTTTCTAGGGGTGAGACAAGTACATGCCATGGTGTGGTGCACATGTGTAGGTCAGAGCATACATTGCAGCAGTCAATGATGTCCTTCTACCATGTGCGTAGGAATTGAACTCAAGTCATTAATCCTGGCAGCAAGCATTTTTACCCCCTGAGCTATCTTACAGGGCCATGGGATTTTTTTTAAAGTAATCATTTAGACACTCAGAGAATAAGTAAAAGATCTTGGAAATGCAAAATAAAATTACAGAAACAACATAAAAATCAGTAGAACAATGTAAAGAAGTTTTCCAGTGTAGAAATCCAGGAAAATTAAAAGGTACAAAAATCAACATCTAGTACATGTGGTTCAACACCAAGTTTCAGAAAGAAAGAAAATGTATGTGGAAGTCAGCAATGAAATTATTCAATAAATTGCTCAGTACTGGGAGACATGAGTGTCCAAGCTGACACCAAAGCACATCTATGAAGTGTCAAGCCATGAAAATTACTGGAAAATCCCACAAGTTCTCTGCAAGTGAAAAACCTGTCATGTTTGGGATCAATATTATGGGCATTAGATTTCTTAAGAGAATTCAAGGCAAGAAGATTCTCTAAAGAAAAATGAGATCTGGACTATTGTGCAATACCCATCGAGACTATCAGTTGAATGGCAGGCTGATGTAAGGGTGCTTTAAGACTTGTTAGGGCCTCAAAAGGTTTTATCTTCTAAGCATACTTTTTAAAGAAACTAATAAAAGAAACATCCCACCAATATGAGAGTAAGTGAAGAAAAGAGACATATAGAATGTGCTGGAGAGCCAGCACACAGGGAGAGACAAAGGGTATCCTTGGGGTGATGAAGGTCAACGTAACCTCACATGGCACAGAGTCAGAGATGTGCTGCCTTAGTTTGGGCTTTATTGCTGTAAAGAGCCACTTTGATCACAGCAGCTCTTATAAAGGAAAACATTTAATTAGAGCTGGTTCCGTTTCAGAGGTTTAGTCCACTACATCATGACAGAGAGCATGGCCGTATGTGGGCAGACATGGTGCTGAAGAAGAAGCTGAGAGTTCTACATCGGGATTCACAGGCAGCAGCAGGAGACTGTGCCACACTAGGTGTAGCTTGAGCATATAAGACTTCAAAGCCCACCCCCAGAGTGCCACATTTCCTTTAACAAGGCCACACCTCCTAGTAGTGTCCTCCCTATGGGCCAAGCATTCACACACGTGAGTCTATATACTATTATTTCTATTCAAATCACCACACATGCTGAGAGGCTTGTGAGTAAGACTCTTCTCCTATGCATATTTATTTTATTTTCTTAATTAAGTTTTCATAAAATTATTTTGATCATGTTTTTCTTCCTCCCATGTTTTTCCTCTCTTAAAGAAAACAAAACAAAAAATAAAGAAACAAGAAACCTCCGCAAGAAAGCCAAAACAAACAAGCAAAAGACCAACAAGACAAAAAATAAAAATAAAAAGAATGCTAAAACAAAACATAAAGTCCACAAAAATAGCACCGAGTTTGTTTTGTGTTGGTCAGCTACTCCTATGCATAAAGCCTGCCCTGGAGTGTGGTTTGTGAGACCCAGTGAGACTCCATTGGAGAAACTGGATTTCCCCTTTGCCAGAAGGAATCAGTGACAAATCACTTCTTGGTTGCAGGTGGGAACCCATGTCCACTTTTCCCTGTCAGTGATGGCATCCCATCTTTCTTAAACTTGTGCAGGTCTTGTGCATCCTGCCATGTGAATGAATCAGTCCTGCTGTGTCTAAAATATACTGCTTGGAATTATCCATTACCTCTGGCTCTTAAAATAATTCTGCCTCCTGTTCTGCTTAAATCCTTGAGCCTTCACAGAAGGGTTTGATGAAAACATCCCATCTGGGGCCGATTGCTCCAAAACCTACCGTTCTCTCACCCTGTCCAGTTGTGGGTCCCAGTGTTGATTATCATCTTCTGCTTCTCTGTCATGGACTGAGGGAGGCACAGATCTATGGGTATAGTAACATGTCACTGGGAGTCATTTTATTGCTATGTTCCTTTAGTAGAATGATACCATTAGGTTTTCTCCAAGGCCTATTTAGTCTCAGATTCTTGTCTATTTTAGCAGTGTCAAGTATGGATTTTATCTCACGGACTGGGCCTTAAATGCATTTTTTAAAAAGTAGTTAACATTTGTGCCACGGTTACACTGGTATATCTTGCAGGAAAGCTGCATTGTAGATCACAGGGTTTGTAGCTGAGTTGATAGTTATCTTCCCTCTCTGGTAGCTTGCAGAGCACCTTCTAGTATCGTCAGTAAGGAAGAAGCTTGTAGTTAGGGACCAGCTTGACTTCTCCATAATGCACAAGTAAATGCTGTCTTCAAATAGGACCAAACCATCAGACTGCGGAGGGCAACCAAGAGCCTTAGCAATGCCTGTGATTTTTAGAGGGCTCCATAAGACCCCTCTAGCCAATGATTTAGGCTCCACACATATTTTTTTTAATTTATTCTCTTTTTAAAAATGAGTATTCCTCCTTCTCTTCTTCTTCTGCCCCTCCTTCTCCAGAACCTCCTCTTCCTTGTATTTAGCTTCTCAATGTTATATATTTGTATTACCATGTGATGTGTTGCTACATATATACATTGCACGATGTTCACATTGAATTTAGGGATTGAAAACATTCAAGATCCTTTCTTGTAGCTTTCTGAAATGCACAGTGCATGGTCCTCTGTGGTCACTCTGTTGTCATAGGCTTACCAGAATCTAGTTCTTCTGTCTTCTGTAACCTGACACCCACTTGTCAGACCTTTCCATCACTCCTCCCCTTTGCTCTCCATAGCCCAGTTTTCTTCTAATTAATCATAAATATTTTATATTACTATATATGATATGCTTCATAAAATTTTATTCTGTGGGGCATTGGGCTATGCACAGACAGGCTAGTCTCCAGTCAAGCTGAGGTCTGACCCCCAGAGTGGTGATAATTCACCTACATGGCACAGTAGGCATTTCTTCATGCTCCTGGAACTCTGGCTCCTGCCTAAGTTACTGCCCCCCCCCACTTCTGCCCCCACAAGAGAAGCATGGCTAGAAGTCATGTAGGCAATGTCCCAAGCTTCTGACCTTCAGGCTAAACTCCTCCCCACTTACCTAGCAACAGTAAAGATAGCCCACACCATAAGAGGGGCTGCTTGGCCCCTCCTTGCTTTCTCACTCCTCTCACTCCTTTGCTCTTCCTCTCCTCTCCTCTCCTCTCCTCTCCTCTCCTCTCCTCTCCTCTCCTCTCCTCTCCTCTCCTCTCCTCTCCTCTCCCCTCCCTTCCCCTCCCCTCCCTTCTCCTCCTCTCCCTCTCCCTCTCTTATTCTCTCTTTCTCTCTAGATCCCCCCCTTTCTACCTCCTTTCTTTCTCCCTGCCTTTCTACAATAAAGCTCTAAAACCATAGACTGTCTCTGCTCATCAAGGTCCACTGTGCTCACTCTCGACGGTGTGGGAATCTCTCTTCCTCAGCCCTCTCCCTCCCATAACCCCGGACTACAGGGTGTACCCCGGGGTCCTTTTTGGTTTTGGGGGCTGCCCCCTGTCCACCCCCTGTCGAGTGGGTCAGAGGCTTGGATGCCTACCCGGGGCTGAGTGGAAAGTGTCTGGCAGCCCTCCCGCATCTGCCTGTCCAGAGCATAGGTGGAACTCTGGCAGGACGTGGGCTCTCCTCCCTTCCCCCTCCTTTCCCAGGCCCTTTTTAGTTCCTACATTATTCTTTTAATTTTAGAAAAGAGTAAAACATCTATGAATGGGTTTAAAAGCCAGAAGAAGATGTGTACTGGTGTAAAATAGCCCTTAAGTTCTGGACTAGGTAGAATTGAATGGAGCATACTGAGCACTGCTTGCACAGAGCCAGTGTTCTGTCCCTGGAGCTCCAAACAAACAAACAAACCCAATAGTCAACCATAGATCCTAGATGTTTGGTGAAGTGAAAAGAAGGGAGTCAGGGAGAAAAGTATAGGTATGACACAATGCTTGAGACACCAAAAAAAGACACATATATACACTCATACACATGCATTCATACACACACATTTGTGCACACACACTTGCACACATACACATGAACACATAAGCTCACAAATGTGCCCACACTCACACATTCCTTCCTGAATACACATGAACACATTCATGGAGGGAAACAGTAGGAACTGTGCCAGCTAGAAATAGAAATGGGAGTCTCCAGGGGGACAAGGGATTCCCATGTTCCACCTTCTTACACTTAAATTTGGAAATCATTGAAATGTCTACTAATCACAAAGCCTGTTCTATAGCACTGATTCTCACCCCTTCAGGAATGGAAAGACCCCTTTTCAGGGGTTCCCTAAGACCATCAAAAAACATATATATTTACATTACAATTCATAACAGTAGCAAAATTATAGTTACAAAGTAACAACAAAAATAATTTTATGGTTGGTGGTCAACACAACATGAGAACTGTTTTGAAGAACTGCAGCATTAGAAAGAGCCACTGTTCTGAAGGGAGAAGCCAGCGAGCAGCAAGCTGAAAGCTATGGAAGATGCCAGAGCAGGTACTGCTGGAGGAGCAAGGGAAGGAGATGGTTTCCTACCAGCACACTGGATGACTTAACGGACTTCTGTGTGATACTTGAACAAGGTGAAGGAGAGAAGGAAAAGGCAAGTGACCTAGCAGCCCTCACACAGAAGAAGAAAATCTGAAGAAACTCTGGTTCACTGTACAGTAGAAGTGATTGACAGCACTGACCAAAGCCCTGAGCAAAGCAGCTTGAGGCAGGGGTGTTCCTTCCCAGCCGACCACTGTTCTTGAGTCCTCTGATTCTGCATCTGTGGAAAGGCAGAGGAAGGACAGGTGACAGGAGCTTAAGGTAGAGACTGATCACTTCATGGTGGACAAGAAGATAAAAAAGGAAGTGGTAGGTGGCCAGACCTCCTTCAGAGGTACAAGCTATCTACCTCAGATGAGCTCTGCCTCCCACATGGAAATCAGAGGACAATTCTGTGAAGTCAGTTCCTTGATTCTACCATTATGTGGGTTTGGGAATTAAACTTGGGTCTTGTGAGTCATGAAGCAAACACTTTATCCACTGAGACAGTTCCTTCATTTTCATAGAAAAAAAATCAAGACGTGAGCTGCTTAAGTTCTGGGATGGACCACAGTCCCCTGGCCCCTGACCCAGGCCTTTGTACTGCAGTCTTATCAGGGAACAAACAGTTTTTTTTCCCAAGAAGAAGGTGGGTTTCTGGCAAAGGCACTAGCTGGGCTCCAGATTGGGCACCGTTCCAGGAGCCTTTGGTGGCTGCCAACCATAAGAACAGGATTTCCTGGGTGGGATGAACAGAAGAACAAAATGTGAGTCTCAGATATGAGTACAGTGCTCCTCCCAGGGTGTCAGCTGTGCGTGCTGTTACTCCACAGGCTGCCCATCACAAACACCACAGAGTTCTAAGAACCCAGAGAGTGTCGGGAGAATGAGGTGGAGCACGTCCAGTGCCACATGGGATTTCTGCCGTGGGGCAGCTGAGTAGCTGAGCAGTGAGGAGAATGTGTGGGGGTGGCCAGCTTGGATCAGTCCTGACTCGGCTAGTGACTACACACTCCTGGAGTCCAAAACAATGAGTGGTCAGTGGTATGATTTTTGTTTATGCTTTAAAGAGAGAAAAATAACTAATTTCCAGAGCTTAAAAGAAAGGCTACTCTGAAGGAGAGGAAAAAAACAGGCTTACTTCTGGGCTCAATTCTAATGTAATATGTTGCAAGCTCAAGTTCAGAGTGGCCTCTTAGTAGCTTTTGGGAACAAAGCTTGTAAGCTTGAAATCTCCCAGTCTCTCAAAGGCCGAGAGGAAGGCTGAGGACATAAAACAAGGCTGCTCCCTAGGAAGCCACCTCAGGGTCAGCCTTGAAAGCATCTGGCAATGATCCATTCTCTCTGATGCAGTGCTCCGAAGGCCCAGCATGTTCTACCACACCCTCAGAGGGCTCTGGACTCTGTGAGGTTTGTGCAGAGAACAGTATACACCAAGCAGTACAAAAAATCAAATCCAAATGGCACACTTTAAAAGGAGGAGGCCTCAAAAGAGGGACTAGGTATTAGGACCAAAGGTACAGAAGAGATGTGGAGCCGTTGAGCCTTTGAGAGCATGGGTGGGGTTGGGTCTTTCTGCCACATACCTTCTCCTATATCCACATTGTCCACTTCCTTATCCTTTCCCAAACACTTAGACCTCCTTTCTGGTTTCTTGAGCCTGTGAAGCTCAAGATTCCCAGGTATCTGGTCTTCATTCATAGCAAACCACCTATAGGGTCCAGTGTTTGTCCACTGATTGGATATCCCGAATGAGGGAACTGGATTAGTAGTTCAATCCTAACAGCACAGGGTGGGGTGCAAATAAGTGTCAAGATGCTCTGAAAAGCTAGAGATTACAAATGTATGTCTCCACTGCCACCGTGCAGGCTCTCAAAACTTTTCCTCAGTTCCCTAGTACACTTGCCCAGGAGCAGCAGTTCCAAAGCATTGATGCTTTCGTTCAGGGTGATACTGATTATTCCTGATTTGTGGGTGCTTCTTCCACCCTTGTCCTTGCCAGCACCCCATACTCACCACCACCCTACCCCACCCCAGCTGCACTAGCAAACTGACCCATCCATTCTTATGGCTCATGACACAATGACCTCCCTTTGTCTGTGTCACTGAGTCAAAGCTGTTGCTGTGGACTCTTGCTCCTTAAGGTGTGTTTCCTCCCAAGACATATTCTTCCCACCACCACCCCTCTCACTCTTGCTCTTGCTCTCCCTTTCCCTCTTCCCCTCCATCTCCCTCCCTCCGTGTGTGTGTGTGTGTGTGTGTGTGTGTGTGTGTGTGTGTCCAAAAGGGAATGTAACTGGAATTGCAGCTGGCTGTGAGTCACCTACCATAAGAGCTGGGAACTGAACTCTGAGGTCCTGTAGAAGAGCAGCAAGCTCTCTTAACTCTTGATCCATCTCTGCAGGTTAGTTAGTTAATTACTTATTTATTCATTTATTTATCATATGTACATGTGTGTGGTGTGTATGAAGGTGTGTACATGCTTGCATGGGAGCCCATGCATCATACATGTGGGGGCAGAAGCCAGAAGTCAGCTTTAGTTGTCTTCTTTCATGTCTACTTATTGAAGCAGGATCTCTTGGTGAGGTCAGAACATACAGATTCAGCTAGGGTGCAGTCAGCCTGTTGTTGAGAGTTCATGATTGCATGGACTGTGTTAGATCTCAAAGACAGCATTTCACAGCCTTTATTCCTGTCTTCTGGCTCTTAGAAGTTTTCTGTGTCCTCTCCCACAGTATATCCCGAGCCTTGGAGGAGATGGCATAAAGGCCTTGCTGAAGGCTGAGCCCTCAACTTTTAGTTATTCCCAGCACTTGTGCAGCTTGTGTCTCTGCATTCACTACAGTTCCCTGAAAGAGGCTTCTCTAAGTCCAAGTGAGGTAATTGTCTATGACTATAAACTTATATAGAGAGAAAGCAGTTTAACACTAAGTCAGTTTAGTTAAAGAACAGTATTAAGTGTCCCCTAAGACTTAAGACCTCCCCCCATGGACTTTCAACCTGGTACATAGTGCCAGATATAGATTTTTTCTTGTGGAGCAGCTCTCCTTTATTTCTTTTAATTGTAAATTCTTTACACAAAATAATGGGTTTCATTGCATCTTCATGCATTTATATCATGTGCTTTGCTTTATACACAATGAGACACTTGATTATTCCCCACATTTCACTTGTCACAGCACTGTCCTTATCCCAAATAGCCTTTTATATAAATATAAATATATATTTATATATTTTGTATAGTACACATATAATTGAATATGTTTCTATCTAGAGTCTGCATATGAACAATAAAATAATATTTGACCTTTTGAGTCTGACTTATTTTGCTTCTCATGGTGAGTCCTGTTTCCATCCATGCCTTGGGTCCTTGTATTGTGGACATGGTGAATCCACAGGTACAGTGATGTGGGAGCTTGTGGCAGGAACAGAATCCAGGCAACACTCTCAGAGTTTTGGCTATGGACTTGCTGTGTACTTACATGAGACATTCACACATTGCAGGTTCTCTGTGGAGAGACCTTGGGGTGCTGGGCTGGCTTCCTGCTTCCCACACCAGACCATGTGGGGATCCAACTAAAATTCTATCTGTTATAAACCACACTGTCTCGGGGGTTTTGTTATAGTTACAGAAATGGAGCAAAAGGAGTAGAGAGCAGAACCTATAGACACAAAATCCAAGCTTGGAAAACCAGCTACCTAACGATGTTCTTTCAGTAAACATTGACATGAGGTTTGTGGTCTCTGGGATGAGGGCACTTTCTCCTTTGCTTGTTCCTTGGCCTGTTCTCTAGCTGCACAAAGAGTATTATAAAAAACACTAAGTATTAGCCTTTTTTGTAAAACACTGTACAACTTTTATGTATAGAAAATTATTAAAATTCTTGTATTTCTTCCATCTTGTAAAGCATCATGCCAGTGCTTTATCATTTATTGAATTTGGTAAAATCATTCTTTACACATAGGTCCTGCTATTGTGGAGAGCCGTGCTGCAAGCAATCGCCATTATAAGATGGTGCTGGCTTCCACTGTGCCTAACTAGTAAACAAGCCTTGTGCGCAAGTGCAAGAGTGAACTCACACCTAGTCACTTTCCATCTCGGGGCGTAGTAATGAGGTGATGGGCGAGCAACAAATCAGGAGCTGACACACCACATCAGGTGCTGAAATGCCACGCTGAGGGCTATATAAGCAGCACCATTTTCGGGGGTCTGGGTCTTCCCTCCTTAAGAAGCAATAAAGCTTGCCGCAGAAGAATCCGGTTGTCCGAGTGTGTTCTTGCCGGCGAGAACGATAGCTCAGGACATGCTATGACCTCAGACCTTCCTGCTTTCTTTCATTTTCTTTATGCCTTTTCTTCTAAAAGTAGGCAGTGATGAAAGTCATGAGGTCAAAGCCCAGTAGATGGAGAAGGGACACAGTCTCACCTGTATTAGAAGAAGGAACAAGCTCACTTCCTACCCACGTGTGCTTACTCTCCCACTTCTGTGAGCCATACATCCTCTTGATAAAGAATAAAGGTTGACCTTACTGAGATGAGTCAGTTGGAGTGATGGTCTCATTCTTTGTCACCTCAACCTTATTTCTAGCAGCACAAACCCAATGTGGGTCATCAAGCAAACTGTGAGGCTAAGCCACGCCCTCTTCGAAACTACCTTTCTGCTGCAAGTGCTTCAGAGACAAATCAGTACTTGGGGTTCTGACTGCTCCCCATTAATGACTCTACCAAGAGGGATGCCAAGAGCTGCTTTCCCAGACAGCTCAGCTTATTGGTAAAGCAGAAAGCCCTAGTATCTCTGAGATGATGGTGGTATCTCAAGAGAAGGGAAGAGAATGGGGAGTAGGCATAGAATTTCAGGCATCAGTGGGCTAGGAGAAATTTTCACACACATGTACACACATTCACACACACACACACACACACACACACACACACACACACACACACACCATATCCTGTGGTAAATTCACACAAATTACAAATCTACACTGTACTTTGGGAAGAGCAGTGCTAGCTTTGTGAAAGGGACTGAAGAAAAGGGCAACATGGCCTTCAGGAAGGCCCTGGTCAGCACTGAAGCTCCTGCAGACTCTTTTCCACCTTGGCCTCCACTGTAGCTTGGCTAAGTTCTTTGTCTTGCTTCTGTACTTCAGCCCACTGCCACAGCTCCGAGGCCAGCAAGCCCACATTCTTGAGTCAGGGAGAAACCAGACTGGTGTCAGATTCCAGAGTCTTGGCTGTGGGACTGGTCTGCTTGCTCTGTTAAGGGACTCTTCTCAACTCTGGGGGAGTCAAAGCATTCCACTTTTCCTTCCCTCTCCCCCATCCTACTCTGCCAGAATTCCTGTCTGAATTCTTCTTCATTAATAACGATGGGCTCCACTCCTGGAAGTCCCCAATGCTCGTTTCAGGGGATAATGATTGTTTTTGCAGGAGGGACCCCAATGGTTTTTCCGTTTCTGTTTCCATAATATGTACTGAAATCCACACTTCATTGAAAGCAGATGGCAAAAGCATCCTTCCATGTGCAAGGAGAGGTGCCGGAGCTAGGATGCCTCTGACACGTCGGTCTTCTGAACAACTGGGCATACATAGATGAGGCCAGGGCACAGTGCCCTGAATATGAGGGCAGGAAGCTGGATGCCTAGGATGGTGAAAAAATAGGAATAATGAGCTAAGGTAGAGCTAAAAGAGGAGAGGAGAAAGGCAAGCCAATGGAAGAGACGAGCCGTTCTCCAAGTGTCTCATTCCCAGGCCCTGCGTCTGGAGGTGTCAGATTCTTGGGAAGGCAGTGTGTGTGCGGGAGGCAACTGCCCTCCAAGGGCAACTACAGCCTCAGCTCCACAGACCAGAGCTGGACCCTTCTCAACCGCTTCCACGGAAATAATGAAAAGCACATTCTCCTCCACATCTTTCCCGAGAACACAACTCAGTCACTCCATTGCCAAAAAAGGCAGAAGCGAGCTCACTATTTCCCAGGCTGCCCAGCAAGGGTTAACATTGGTATTTGCTTGGCTTCTGCTAAAGATCTTCCTGCTGTATAGTAATATGGAGAGAGCATTGCTTGCTCAAGTCTCTTTCTTCTGATGGAGCTACCAAGGGCACCATCGGACTTGGTCTCAAGACCTCATCTAGCCCTAATTTTTTCCCAAAGGCCCCTACAAGTGCTGTCAATTTATGCTCTGGGAGATGCGGGAATTTGGGGAAATTTACTCAGACCACAGCAATGCCCTTTTCCCTGGTAACACACTTCCTAGTCGATGGCATTTCAATATTTCTGGAACATTTCCCCCTAACAGTTCTCAGTGTGCTGCTGTGTGACTCTCTCCATAGGTCCACACTGTCACGTGGTATCACAAGTGAGGTGAGGCATGGGCAGACCCAGCCCTGCCACCCATTGCCCAGAATTCTTCCACAGCTGTACAGCACCCTTGCTGCCATGTTCCAGGACACAGTGTGCAAGAAGGATCCAAGGCAGGTTGCTAGGAACAGGTAGTCTAGATGTGACACCAAGACCACAGCCTGGAAGACAGTCACCAGAAACAACCAGGTCTGGTTACTGAACAGTCTTGGTGCAGGCACACATTAGACCACTGTTTGCTGTGCTGTGGTGCAGATTTCCTTGTTGTTTCCCAGCTGAGCGAGGATGCCTATGGCTGTGATGGTGTGCCACTCACCCCTCCTGTTTGGCAGTGTGGGTTGGGGAATGATTGAGGATCTGGAAGCTTGGTGGGTGTTAGATAGTTCTATGTCAACTCAAGCTAAAGCCATCTCAGAAAAGGGAAATTGAATTGAGTAAATGCCTCCATAATATCTGGCTGTAGGCAAGCCTGTAGGACATTTTCTTCATGACTGATGGGGGAGAGGCCAGCCCACTGTGGGTGGTGCCTTGTCTGGTGGTCCCGAGTTCTGTAAGAAACTAGGCTGAGAAAGCCATGGGGGAGCAAGCAAGTAAGCAATACCCCTCCATGCATCAGCTCCTCCTTCCAGGTTTCTGCCTTGTTTGAGTTCCTGCTCTGACTTCCTTCAATGGTAAACAGTGATGGGGAAGTGTAAGCCAAATAAATCCTTTCCTTCCCAAGTTGCTTTTGGCCATGGTGTTTCCTCACAATACTAGTAACACTCTCTGGGACAAAGGGTAATACATGGGACAAGGTGGGACAGAGGGTAATGCATGGGACAAGGTGGGACAGAGGGTAATGCATGGAACAAAGTGGGACAGAGGGTAATGCATATGACAGGTAGGACAGAAGGTAACGCACGGAACAAGGTCTTTACTTACTCAGCTTCCTGGAGATGGGCGCACCTATGGAGAAGAGAGCTTAAGGAAAGCAGAGTCTGGTGCTGCAAACTTATGGAAACAGGACAGCCTGTTGCACCCAGGTCTTCCTGTACACAGAGACACAGTGTACAGCCCTGGGCTGTGAGAATTCCTATGCAACAGCAGGTCTACCGTCAGTCCAACAAAGGCAAAGAGCATTGCAAATGAGAGAGGGCCCCGACAGTTCACCATAGAACTTCAAAGGTCCATGTGACTTGATGAATCAGGAGAACAGTTCTCCATCAGGCATGCTCCCTCTTCTCATCTCTGTACAGAGTTTATTTTGACATTTACCAGTTATCTTGTTGTTTAAAACATGCTAAACATGCACTCTTACTTTTACATTAAGAAATTTTAATTTTGCGTGGGTCTGTGTGTGGGAATGAGTATCTGTGTCTGCAGAGACGGAAGATAGTGCATCTCCAGAGCTGGAGTTATAGGTGGTTGGGAGCTACCTAACATGGATATGGAGAATTGAACTCAGGTCCTCTGCAAGAGTGATACAAGCAATTTATTGTTTATTTATTTATATTTATGTGTCTTGCCCCCGGTTGCATGCCTGGCATCCTCAGAGGTCAGAAAAAGGCATGGGTCCCTTTGAAGTAGAATTACAGATGGTTGTGGATTACCATGTAGGTCCTTGAAATTGTGGATTACCATGAAGGTCCTTGAAATTGAACCAGGATCCTTTGAAAGAGGAGCCAGTGCTCTGAACTGCTGAGCCATCTCTCCAGCCTCTCCTCATTTTTAGCATAAAACCCAGTGGAGTTTGTTTAACATATTACATGTTCTTTAGACCATTTGAGCGTGATCATTGTGCATGAATGAACTGATTGAGATTTTCTGGAACAGATAGGGAAACTTAGGAATTTAAAATACAATGCTATCTTTCTGCCAGAGATTATATTTGTCTTTGGAGTTATAGTTAATTCATCCAGGTGCTTAAACGGTTTGACAAATCTGGTTCCAAAAGGTTCCAAAAGGTCAGCAGTAGCTAAATGAGCCATGTGCCGTTTTGTGAGTCCTAGTGGCTGGTCATGTGGCTATAGTAACAGTTATAGTTATTTCAGTTCAGTGACCTGGCCATGCACTAGAGAGAGTAGACAGTAAGTTATGTACAGTACTACAAACAATGCACATTAAGCTAGGAGCCACCCTGCACTGAGCATTATTCAAGCACGTCCTGTATGCTCACCGACTCCATCCTCCAAACAAAAGGATGAGGTAAGAAGTACTATTATTACCTCCGTTGTACACATAAGAGAACTGGGGCATGGAGAGGTGAGCTGCTTTTCTCAAGTCATGGTACTTAGTGGGGCTGCTTACAGACCCCAAGGAGCAAGGCCCTGTCTTGTGTTCAACTTCTGGCATTGTCCATGTTGTTTATCAATGGACTCTGATTCACCTTGGCTGGATGTGTGCTGCCACCCTGAGGAGGATTTACAGCCCAGCTGGATAGGTGAGAACCTCGAGAAACCAGGAAACCCAGAGAGAATGTGCAGCTAGGTCTGTGTCTGCTTAAGGAACTAGCAGTGAAGAGGGCGACCCTCTCAGTTCTTGCTCTGTGGCAGTGACTGACCTGGGCCACTAGCCAGGTCCAGGGGAGGGACAGGCCCTCGGTCCTTCCCGGCAGTCCTGGGGGCCTGGGCAGATCACCTGCTGAGTGTCTGCCTACTCTGCATGGCACTGCTTAGGCTTCTGTCTTTTAAACCAGCTCTTCAAACCCCTTCATGTGGACAAGCACTGCCTTAGGGGATATGGCACAATTGGATGTCACATGTGCCCACCAAGATCCCAAAACGCTGGCAGCTGCAGTAGAACTAGGCTTCTTCCACATAGAGTGGCTCAACCTCTCCCCAGTGTCTCTTCATCCCACCAAGAAACAGCTGTAATAACTGCAAGAGCTGGACACTGAGACCTAACTCAGCCAGCCCTGCCTAGCCAGGTGCAGCTTCAGTTAACAATGAAAACATAACGGGAGCCTGATTTTCCCAGCTGCCTGGGAGGGGAAAGGAAGCTGGCTCTGTGAATCATACAATGCCATGCGAACAATTCAAGGAAGGAACCGTTCAAAGGAAGTGACCAAAATAGCCCAGAGGACCACTGCCTGCTGGGGAACACAGAACATGGAAGCCTATATCTCTACCACATGGGGCCACGACACATTTCAAAAAGCAAAAAGAGTTTTCCCAGAGTGGGGAAACTGCTGCTTGTAAATGTTTACATGTCGCGAAGTTGTCTATTAACAGGCCCAGGAAGGAATGGTTCTGGAGGGGTAGATAGATGGTGCTGGGGTGTGTCCATGTCAGGTGGTCAGAAGCTTGGTGCTGCTCATGATGGACAAGTAATGCCCTAGAAGTGAGTGTGTGTCTCTCCCCTGCCCCAGAGGTAGCCTAACAAGGTACCACTGGCCAAGGGCCAGGAAGGCAGGTGCTTGCCAGCAGAAGGAAGGCTGTAGACCATGGCCCAGTTGTGTGGCACTCCAGAGGAAACAGAGAGGTTTGAGTGTAGCCACTGTCACCTGAGTGGCTTCCCTCTCCCTCCACCTAGTGGAGTCAATTCTAAAATCCTCTGTGCAGAGTGAGTTGTAAAGACAGCAAGAGCCAGTTAACTCAACCCAGAATCCAGGAGAGGCATCTCTGTCACACTCCTTACGTTTGGCTTCAAAGGACTCAAACATGTTTACAAAAAGAACACGAGAGTTCTCTGTGTTTATTTGAAAGTACAGACTTTAATAAACAGGCTCTTAAAAAAAAAATCCAAAGAACATGCAAGGGGAACCAACCTTCTCCCTTTGTTTTTGACATCAATCAAAACATAACACACCCCTTGGCTTCAGCTTAAATGAGTTTTGTTTCTTCACCGAAGTTCACCGTTTATAAAATACATTCGAGTATTGACTTTGATCCCCCCACAGGCACAGCTTGAGGTTGGTTCAAAGCTCTGTATCGTTAAATACAAACACATGGGACCAGGGCGGCTCCTGTGTACCAGCTGCCAATGTCTGCTAAGAAAGATCAGCACTGGAAACAGGAGATGTAGGTGAGGCCAAGGCTAAGGGTGTGCCCTCTTTCCAAGGCTCCAGTAGAGTCTCCTACAGATCCATTCCTAATCAGACACTTTCGCCCCAAGGCAGAGTTGGGTAAACTCTGGTTTGCCAGAGAGACTATGCAGAAAGAGAAAGGTTTGCCACACATTTCTGACAGCCTGAGTTGAATCTGTGAAATACATAGTAACAGGGAACTGACTCCCAATGTCCTCTGACCTACACATGTGAGCTGTGATACATAAATGCCTAACACACACACACACACACACACACACACACACACACACACCACATACACATTAAATAAATTAAATAAGAGAATTAAAAATAATCTAATAAAAATGGATCCAATCTAATTGCATATACTAATAATTTTAGCAGCTAGGAACATCCAGAGTCGAAGACCATTCATTCTTAGCTACAAAGTGAGTTTAAGGCCAGCCTGGGCTACATGACTCCATCTCAAAAAAAAAAAAAACAAAAAAAACAAAAACAAAACAAAACAAAACAAAAACAAAAACCCAAAGCATGCAAATACAAAAAAACCTAATTAAATTAAAATAATTTAAAAGTAAAATCTCATATTCCTTAGTTACAAGATGCTGAAAGTATAAACATTTAAAATCTGTGTGTGTGCATGTGCATGCATACGTGTGCACACTCATTCATGTACATAAATATAGACAGGAGGTCAGGTTGGCGGATAAAAGAATAAAGATAGATAGGTAAAATCTCAAACTCACCCTAAAATAGATGAACAAATTAAAAAGGTAGGCTTGGCGGTGCACGTTTGTAACCCTAGCATGAAAAAGGCGACACAGACGATCAGCGTTCATGACAGTCCTTGGCTACCTAGCACAACTCTGCCTCAGTAAACGCAAGAGGATAAATAAGTAAGTTAGCAACATCCAGACTGATTCCTTGGAGAAAATTCTTTCACCTCTGTAGCTATGGAGGCTGTCCACCTGGCAGGCATGGTCACCTGTCTTCATTCTGACAGAGTCTGAGCTAAATTCCAGACTCCTGCCTCTCTGTCTGAGACACCATGTTTAATCCTGGAGCTTTGAACAAGTTGTGGTGAACTCAGGTCCTTGTCATGGTTGGCCTAATGTTTAGTGAGAGACCCTGACTCATCAATGAGATGACAGATTGGCTTAGCAGCTACCTGGGAAGTTTTCTCTTAAATTTGGGGTGGCCAGAGGCATAGAAATATAACGCTTATTGGAGAAGATGATGCATGTGTGGAACCCCAGTGCTTAAGAGCAGAAGCATGAGGCTAGCCTAGGCCTTGCCTCAACACAACAAGAAAAAGGTATATCAAAAAGGACTCTCCCTTATCTCTCCCCAGGGTTTCTAAAGATGATGCCAGTGTGGTACAACCAAGAGGGCAGGTAATGAGAAGGAAGTGGCAGAAGCAGATGGGATCTTTGAAGACACTCGTCCATAGCTAACCCAATTCATCCTTCACTAACCCACTCAGTCCACACTTTCTAGAACTGAAGTAACAGTTTTGGTTATTATTTAAGTAAGGGCTTTTGGTGACAATTTAATTATGAAATAATCGTTTCATCCCTAATTTACCCATTCACAGTTAACCCTGTGGCATTTAAATGATTTTCAAAATTGTACAAGCATCCCCACAAGTTGCTTTTAAACATTTCTACCACCTGCCAAGAAACCCTTTAGCTCTCTGGTCTGTATCAGTTAGTTACCCCTCCTTACGGTGAGGAAGCAGCTGACAAAAAACAACTTGAAGAAAGAAAGGTTTGCCTTGGCTCACAGTTTAAGAAGGGTCACAGCACTGTAGCAGAGAAGGCACTGTAGACAGGAGCACCAGGCAGCTGGACACATTGTATCTATGGTCCAGAAGCAGAGAGTGGTAGGTAGTGGGCTGAGCTGTAAGATCTCAAGATTGCCCACTTCTTCCACTAGGCTCCACCCTGAAGGCTCTGCAAACTTCCAAAAAGTATAACAGCTAGAATGACTGGCGAAGTATTCAAACAGGTAGGAGCTCATGAGCGACATGCTATATAAAACTATAGCACGTATTGTTGTGATCATAAAAAGAGAAAGAGCTGTATGAAAATGTTCTGGTGGGGTGTGGGGGAGAGGGGGTGCCTCAGCAGACCCATGCCAAGGCATCCCCTCTCCCTGAGGGACCAGACACACACCATTATAGTATAGAATAGAATTTATTTAGGGCATGGGGAGGGGAGTTAAGAGAGTAGTAGAGGCAGAGAAAAGCAGAGAGAAGGAGAGAGTAGATAAGTGGAGGCCGGCCATGACCACGTGGAAAGAGGGGGGAAGGGAATGGGGAGAGAGGAACAAGAGGCAAGAGAGAGGTAAGAGTGTAAGAGAGAGAGTAGGGGCCAAACAGCCCCTTTTATACTGGACCAAGCCTACCTGGCTGTTGCCAGGTAACTGTGGGTAGGAGCATACCTGGCTGCTACCAGGAACTGTGCGGTGGAGTTTAAACAGAATACCAACACACATCCTCTCATTCATTCTGGCCCTGAAACCCACACATTTCTCTCTTCATGGAACTGTCCATATCCCAAACTGGAGTACGAGTTCACTGGTTTTTCCTGGACTGTTCTTGAAGTCCATTCTTTGCTCCTTTTCACTAAATGTAAGATGTTCCACCATGTGTCTACACCATATTTTTGCTCATTTGTTCATTAGATGCTGAATGTTTTATTGTCATAAACAATGACCTCATGACAATTCATGTGCACAGTTTTGCATAGTCATATTTTTTTTCATGTCTCTGGGGTCTATAGCTCAGAGTTGAATTGCTGGATTATTTGGGTAATTGTGAGTTGGAAAGTCTGTTGTCTGCAGCTAAAAACATTCTGGTATATATCTAAATGTGCTTTCTGTTGCTGTGGCAAAAACACCAAGATCCAAAAGAATGTTTGGGAAAAGAAGAGTTTACTTTACTTTAGAATGTACAGTTTATCAGCCAAGGAAATCAGAGTAATAACACAAAGGAGGAGCCTGAGGGCAGGAACTGAAGCTGAGGCCATGTATACTGCCTGCTTTCTTATATATCACTGGGCCAATTTCTTAAGGGGCAATACCACCCATAATGAGCTGGGCCCTCACACAGAAACAAAGAAAATCTCCTTGAGGCTTTCTTACAGATCAATGAATACAACCGTTTTGTTGTTGTTGTTGTTGTTTTGTTTTGTTTTGTTTTGTTTTTTCAATAGAGGTTCCTTCTTCCCAGGTAAGTCTAACTTGTACCAAGTTGAAAAAAATTTATCCAGAACACTAATTAAAAAACGCACTCACTGATAAGTGGATATTAGTCCAGAAACTTAGAATACCCAAGATATAATTTGCAAAACACAAGAAAATCAAGAAGAAGGAAGACCAATGTGTGGATACTTCATTCCTCCTTAGAATTGGGAACAAAATACCTATGGAAGGAGTTACAGAGACAAAGTTTGGAGCTAAGACAAAAGGATGGACCATCCAGAGACTACCCCATCCGGGGATCCATCCCATAATCAGCCACCAAACCCAGACACTATTGTATATGCCAGCAAGATTTCGCTGAAAGGACCCTGATATAGCTGTCTCGTGTGAAGCTATGCCAGTGCCTGGCAAACACAGAAGTGGATGCTCACAGTCATCTAATGGATGGAACACAGGGCCCGCAATGGAGGAGCTAGATAAAGTACCCAAGGAGCTGAAGGGTCTGCAACCCTATAGGTGGAACAACAATATGAACTAAACAGTATCCCCGGAGCTCGTGTCTCTAGCTGCATATGTAGCAGAAGATGGCCTAGTCTGCCATCATTGGGAAGAGAGGCCCCTTGGTCTTGCAAACTTTATATGCCTCAGTACAGGGGAACGCCAGGGCCAAGAAGTGGGAGTGGGTGAGTAGGGGAGCAGGGCAGGGTGAGGTTACAGGAAACTTTCAGGATAGCATTTGAAATGTAAATACAGAAAATATCTAATAAAAAAGAGGAATGCAAAGGTGCCTTGATGTCTCCACATGCTCAGTTGCCAGTGGAAGGCCTTTTATGTCTTTGATGACACTAAAAAGAGATATTTTGCATCACACCTAACAAGTGTCTTTTGCTCTATTTAACTTTAGTTATACCTGGTGTGAGATGCTGAATAGTAACAGTGATGGGACCCACAGGCTCTCTGTCAGAATAGAAGGTGTGATCCTCCACAGGAAGCGTATGCCATCCAATAGACACACTTGATGCTTCCCTTCCTGCAGAAGAAGTTTTGGTAGCCTCCAGAATATTTCTTAAAGTATAAATCATTCCAAAATGGATCGCTCTACATTCTTTCTCCATACACTTCTATTCCTCATCAAGTTTAGAAGTGATTGACAGGAAAAGAGAATGATTTGGATGAGACACAAAACTCGAGGCTGGGATGAATGAATAAGGAAGAAAAGAGAGATGAGGGAAAAGCACATGCCATCCTTTTAAGGACCTGTAAAAACCCATCCAGGATCTCTTTGTAGAAGAGGGCCGGGCAGGGTGAAGTGCCCTTGCATGTACATGCATATGCTTGCATGAGAGAGAGAGACAGAGACAGAGGGGGAATATGCATGTGAATTCAAATGTTCATGGAGACCAGGCAAAACCCTTTGATCTCTTGGAGCTGAAGTTATATATGGTTGCAACCCACCTGATGTGGGTGGTGGGAGTCAACTTGGGTCCTCTAGGAGACAGCACGCACTCTTAACCATATTGGGATACATATTGGGATAGATTAAAAGAATGGCTGATAGATAGATTGATAGATAGATAGATAGATAGATAGATAGATAGATAGATAGACAGATAGATAGTTTCTTGATGACAGACAGACAAATGGATGGATGGGGATGGATGGATGGACAGGTGGTTGGATGGGTGGGCATGACTATTCTAGTAGGAAAGATCTATAATAGTGAAGTCCATCTGGAAAAGTACATGCCACTTTAGGCATTGTAAACAAAACAAATTTAATCACACAATGAATTGGTTACACACATGTTGGAAAACTTAAAAGACAGATGTAGATTTTTGAGTAACTCAGAAATTAATAACATATAAGCTGAGAGAAAGTGTAGCTCAGTGGTTGAGCACTTGTCTAGTATGCATGTGGCCCTGTTTCTAGAAGTTGCAATGTTTCCAAAGATTGAGCAGGGATGAGCAGCCCCCAGGGCTGTTGCTTGGTCACCAGAGGGAAGATTCACCCTACTAATATCAGAGATGTGGTAGTTGGAGCCTACTGTTTCACATATTAAAGTGCTGGGGGGGGGGGAACCAGAGGACAGGAAGGAAGGCTCTTGTAGTTCTGCATCCCACTGTCCAGTTCTCCATTAGTGCTTTTGATTAACACACCTGTCAGGAAGCTGGCAAAGGAGACTGAAAAATGGAGTATTCCAGTCTCAGTCCCAGACCACAGAGCAGAAGATAAAATCGTCTCTGTGTTCATTCTCATAACAAACAGTGGTTACAAGATGAGCTTTCAGGGTGATATTTATGTACAATCTTCCTTGACATTTCACACAACCTATTTCCATGCTGTGAGATATAACAATCTTCCCTACAGATAAAGACAATCCAAAAGGCAAGTAACAGAGTCCTCGCAGTCCTGTCCCCATCTCAGATTGTTGTAAATTCCTCTCCTAACTTTTCTCCTAATGCTACTGTATTTCTGCAAGCCAAAGATGAAATTATAAATAGGTAGCAACAATGAAGCTTCCATAAAACATTGGGTCATTCCAGAATTCTATTAAGCTAGGCGCATTAGTTCTTTTGTTGTGAAGTAACGTCTATGGACAGAACTCATGACTACCACTAAGATAATTCCAGATGTTCACAAACAGGAATGCTGCCAAGGCATTGCCAGGGAGAGGCATTTCCCATCCAGAGTAAGGGACTGTTCCAACAGATCCTTCTGACAGCTTCTACCCTTTAGAAAAACATCCAGTGGAGTTTCCCTGCCTGCAGGTGGCTCTTACAATTGTACTTAGTGTATGTCTCTGCCATCAACAGATTAGGCATTCTGTGGTACTGCAGCATAGTTTACTGTGGTGAGGAAATGGCCATATCTGGAGCCATGCATGGGGTGCCAATGTGAACATATTGCACATGGGCCATTGAGTAAGCAGCAGAGGGGCTAGAAGGGTGACAAGACTCACAAGCAGAGTGCACCCTTTATTATTGAGAACTTGCTGAAATTGTCACTGAGTGAATAATCGCATATGGTGGAAATATCTTCTCACTTAGAGCCCTTTCTGAGTCATGCACCCACCCCCACAACATTTCTCCAATTTCCATGTGGGCTCCAGAGATGTACAAAATGCCAGGATTTTATTTCCAAACCAAAAGAGTTGCTGCTTCTTACACTTCCCACCATTGGGAATATCTATAGATTCTGAATATCTATAGATTCTCAGTGTGGTGAGTGTGATGATGTGTATATGCATGGCCTAGAGAGTGGTACTATTAGGAGGTATGGCTCTTTGGGAGTGGGTGTGTGCTTTAAGACCCTTGTCCCAGCTGCCTGGGAGCCAGTCTTCTCCTAGCTACCTTCAGAACAAGAAGTGGAGCTCTCAGCTCCTCCTGCACCATGTCTGCCTGAACTCTGACTTGCTCCCAACTTGAAGATAATGGACTGAACCTCTGAACCTTTAAGCCAGCACCAATTAAATGTTGTCCTTATAAGACTTGCTTTAGTCATGGTGCCTGTTCACCACAGTGAAACCCTAATGAAGACAGTGAGTTGGTCCATCAATAAGCAGGGTGAAGGCTTTAAGCCCGAGCTTGTCATTTTGCATTTGAAAGTTCTCTCTTGAGTCAGAAGCCACTATCCATGCATCACAATAACTAACATGGGCACTTGGCTGCAGGCCAGCACAGGTCATTGTCAGTTGTGCTCTCTCTCTGTTCCACACTTGAAAACGCACAGGATTCCAACTGCATCTCAGTCTTCATTGTGACATAGAGACAGGCAAGTCAAAACCATACTGTTTCCCAAGACATGCTCCATTTCTAGCACCCTGAGGTGCCATGAGCACACATGGCAGGGATGAAGAGGCACATGTATCCCTCACAATGACCCTAAGAAACTGGACCCCACCCCACTCCTTCAAAATCTTGCTAAGAGAGACAAGAAAGTCTAAATCCTGGGCTGGTCAGAGATGACTTTTTTCCAGGAAAGAGACTGACTATTTGACAGACCACCATACAGATGGGTAGAACCACATCTTGACTGGGGACTACTTAAATCTGCATAACTCTGACCTTCTACTTAGAGATCATCCTCAATTCAGGAGCCCAAAGATGGAATTCTGAGGGTTACTGGGTCTCCCTGTCTCTTCCCAGTGGAGCCTCAATGAAAACAAAACAAAAACTTCTTTCTCTGTTTATTACTGTTAATTTGGCCTTTTAAGTCAGCTTATTGAGGTGACATAGCCCTACTTGTTAGGGCACAGGCTGTAACCCTAAGCCCAGAAACAGTAGGAGGGTATCAGTCAGGCTCTGATCAGGAAAGAGAAAGTGTGCCAGGCATGCCAAGCATAGAATCAGCTCAACAGGCCTGGAGAGGCCAAATAAGTAAGAAACTGAGTGTCAAGAAACTAACAGGGGCTGGAGAGGAAAAGAGCAGTGTTGGGAAAGTCTGGGAGCTGGAGGAGGTGTCCCTCTTGGGCCTTGGTGGTGGTGGTGGCAGGGGACTCTATGTAGCTCATGCTCTGATGCTGATGGCCAGGAACTGTCATAGAAAAGCCAGGATGGGCAGCTTTGCTTTGCTAGAACACGGGCCTCAAAGGGGGCACTCACAGGCTGAGTCTGGTGCTTAGTTGGGACTTCAGGCTGCAGGGCTTTTCTTCTTTTGGGAAGGAGGCCTAGCCATGACTTAGATCTCAGAGATGGAAATCAGCCCAGAGGATACTCAGATCACGAATGGGGAAGGAGTGTGTGGCAGAGGTCTCCTGGGTAAGAAAGTATGGCTGGCTGTACAGTCACAAAGGGAATCCAGCACAGCTACTGCCGTCACCTCTATGCACGCACAGCATGGCCTGTGAAAGCAGTAATTAAGTGGGCAGCCGGGCTCTCTTCCACAGCTGCCAGCCATGCTGATTGGCACTGGAAAGCAGGAAGGCGCCCACCCTGTCTCCTTTAAGTGCCAGCTGGCAAGGGAGTCTAATAAGGGAAGCTCAGAGAGCTTCTTCAGCCTCAAGCAGGGAAGGGGCGGGGCTAAGAGACAGCAGGGAGACAGTAGAGACAGAGCAAAAGTCCTGCGTCCAACACCAGCCCTGGAACTCACAAGATGACAATCCTAAGAGGCAAGTTGGCCGTTCTTATGAGCTTGCTCAGTTTTAAAAAGAAGGCAGCATCACTGGCCATAAAAGGTAGGTAGCTCTGGACTAGCAAAAAAGCTTGGCCAGTAAAGTGAAAATATGAGGCCTGAGTCTGCTCTCCACACTCAGGTGGGAAAGCGCCATAGAGCCAGGTGTAAGAAGATAAGATGGCGTAGTGGGAAAAGGTCATGGGCACCAAGCCTGACCTATCATGCTGAATCCTCAGAATCCACATGGGGACAGGAAGGACTGATCCTGAGAGATATCCTCCGTCCTCCACACCTGCTCAGACACTTACAAAAGGAAATGAAACAACAACGTAGTAATGTAAAAACAAAAATCCAAATATAGTAACATGCTTGCAATCCCGGCACTGAGGAGGCAGTCACGGTGATTCCCAGGGCTCCCTATACTGCCACCCTAGCCAATGAAAACACTTGCTCTGGGCACCCTGAATGTCATTTTACTATGAGACATTGCTAAGACACCCGATCTGTGTAGCAAAGTTGCAAAAGAAGTTTGTCTGCCATGAAATATGTCATCCTGGCTGCACATTCCACACAGATAAAATCATGAGTGAAGGGAAAGCCATAGCATCTGTGCATGGTAGACAGGCTGGGTGCCACCATCAGGCCAGACAGGGACATGTGCTCAGTAGACAGACTGGGTGTCACCCACTGGGCCAGACAGGGACATATGCTCAGTAGACAGGTTGGGTGCCACCCACTGGGCCAGACAGGGACATGTGCTCAGTAGACAGGCTGGGTGCCATCCACTGGGCCAGACAGTGACATGAGCTCAGTAGACAGGCTGGGTGCCACCCACTGGGCCAGACAGGGACATGAGCTCAGTAGACAGGCTGGGTGCCACCCACCAGGCCAGACAGGGACATGTGCATGGTATACAGACTGGGTGCCACCCACTAGGCCAGACAGGGATATGTGCATGGTAGACAGGCTGGGTACCACCCACTAGGCAAGACAGGGACATGTGCTCAGTAGACAGGCTGGGTGTCACCCACTGGGCCAGACAGGGACAAGTGCATGGTAGACAGGCTGGGTGCCACCCACTAGGCCAGACTGGGACATGTGCTCAGTAGACAGGCTGGGTATCACCCACTGGGTCAGACAGGGACATGTGCATGGTAGACAGGCTGGGTGCCACCCACCAGGCCAGACAGGGATATGTACATGGTAGACAGGCTGGGTACCACCCACTAGACAAGACAGGGACATGTGCTCAGTAGACAGGCTGGGTGCCACCCACCAGGCCAGACAGGGACATGTGCATGGGGTAGACAGGCTGGGTGCCACCCACCAGGCCAGACAGGGATATGTGCATGGTAGACAGGCTGGGTACTACCCACTAGGCAAGACAAGGACATGTGCTCAGTAGACAGGCTGGGTGTCACCCACTGGGCCAGACAGGGACAAGTGCATGGTAGACAGGCTGGGTGCCACCCACTAGGCCAGACTGGGACATGTGCTCAGTAGACAGTCTGGGTATCACCCACTGGGTCAGACAGGGACATGAGCTCAGTAGACAGACTGGGTGCCACCCACCAGGCCAGACAGGGACATGTGCATGGTAGACAGGCTGGGTGCCACCCACCAGGCCAGACAGGGATATGTGCATGGTAGACAGGCTGGGTACCACCCACTAGGCAAGACAGGGACATGTGCTCAGTAGACAGGCTGGGTGTCACCCACTGGGCCAGACAGGGACATGAGCTCAGTAGACAGGCTGGGTGCCACCCACCAGGCCAGACAGGGACATGTGCATGGTAGACAGGCTGGGTACCACCCACTAGGCAAGACAGGGACATGTGCTCAGTAGACAGGCTGGGTGCCACCCACTAGGCCAGACTGGGACATGTGCTCAGTAGACAGGCTGGGTATCATCCACTGGGCCAGACAGGGACATGTGCTAGGTAGACGGGCTGGGTGCCACCCACTGGGCCAGACAGGGACATGTGCATGGTAGACAGGCTGGGTGTCACCCACCTGGCCAGACAGGGAAAATTCCATTCCACCAAATACATATCTTTTTAGGTAATGGACAGGCTGAGATGGCTCAGGGATTAGAAGCCCTGCTTCCTTGTGGAGGCCCTGATTGTTTCCCAGCACTCATTTAGGGTGGCTTGCTCTGTCTGGAACTTAAGCTCTGAGGATCCAAATGCCCCAGTCTATTCGGAGGGCAGCTGTATGCAAACTAACATACTGACAAGCAGTCAAACACATATTCATAAAGTAAAGCAAACAAACAAATCTTTAAGACGATGGATGGCATTTTTTGTTTGTGAATAGTGTTTTATTATGTAATCTACAGTGGCTGTAAACTTACTAAGGAGCCCAGGCTGACATTGAACTCACATTTCTCCTGCCTCAGCCTCATGAGCATATTCCACAGCACCTGACATCAATGGAGGAATTCTCAAAACAGTTACTAGCCACAGTTGCTGCTCACTCTGGATAAACAAAGCAAAACCAGGAGCTTATATGCCTCAGTGCCTAGACGCCCCACAGTCCCACAGCTGAGCTCTCAACCCTACTGTGTTTAGCTAGAAACTGCTCATGCATTAAGAGTGTGCCAGGTGGGAACTGGAGAGATGGTTCAGCAGTTATGGGCACTAACTGCTCTTCAGGAGGTCCTGAGTTCAATTCCCAGCAACCATGTGGTGGCTCACAACCTTCTGTAATGGGATCTGATGCCCTCTTCTGGCATGCAGATGTAAATGCGGATAGAATACTCATATAAAATAAAATAAATCTTTTTTTTTTTTTTTTTGGAGAGGAAAGGACTGGAATTTAAGCAGGTAAGGAAACAAGAGTTGATGCAGAGGCCATGGAGGGATGTTCCTTTCTGGCTTGCTTCCCCTGGCTTGCTCAGCCTGCTCTCTTATGGAACCAAGACTACCAGCCCAGAGATGGTACCACCCACAAGGGGACCTCCCTCCTTGATCACTAATTGGGAAAATGCCTTACAGCAGGATCTGTATTTCCCCAAATGAAGCTCCTTTCTCTGTAATAACTCCAGCCTGTGTCAAGTTGACACAAAACTAGCCGGTACAGCTGAGCTAGGCTGGGCTAGGCTGGGGCTAAGCCGGACTAGGCTAGGTTGGTCTAGGCTGATTTTCTATTCATGATTTATTCATTCTAAGTCTAGAACATTGTTTCTCCTCGATTTTCCAATTTGCTGGCATGGAGTAGAACCCAATTAGAATCTAATCATTGAAAATATACTTAACCAAGAAAGTGAAATATCTATACTTTTAGTAAAGTAAATAAAATATGTACTTTAATACAAAAAAAGTAATTAAAATCAATTAAAAATTGAAAAGAACATAAGTAAAGAAAAATACATGTTTTGTGGTTGGAAGAGTCACTAAATTGTTCTAATGTCTATATTAAATAACACAATTTATAGGTTCAATGGAATTCCTATTAAAATAGCAACGTCACACAAATACACACTAGAATTTGCATAGAGCCACAAAAGTTTATAACTAGCTGAAACAGTTATGAGAATTAAGAACAAGTTTGGAGGTAATCATTTTTGCTGATCTCAAACTGAATTACAAACTATCTAATCAAAGCAGCATGGCGCCATTACTTGTACAAACACTTAGATATGCCCAGGGAACGAAAGAGAAAGCTCAGATATAAACCCAGTGTTGTCAATGAGCATTTGACAGCAGTACACATAAAGGGAGGGAACTATATTCAATATCTAGTCCTTGAAACTGGCTCATATATATAGAAGACATTCGACCCCTATCTTGCACCATTCATAAAAAATCAACCCAAAAATGGATTAAATACTTAAAAGTAGTATGAAAAGTGATGTGATTTCTTGAGAAAATCAGAAGAAAATTTTCTACGACTGTGCTGTTGGCCAAAACAGCAAAAATCTGAGTCTAAATATTAAAGATGTGTCCTGAAAAATCTATAAAGTTCACGCACAGAGAAAATTTCAGAATAAGAGATTATTGTTTAGAAAAGAGTCAATAGACGTAAAATACATAGAAAAACTTTCAAAAATAATTCTGCAAATGATATTTTATATGGTTTGAGGAAATTATAATGGGAGCTGGGGAGATGGCTCAGTAAGCAACATACCTGCTACATGAATATGAGGTTCTTTGTTCAGATCCCCTACACCCACTTAGAAGCAGCAGGGTGTGGTGAAGAACCTTGGTAAACCTAGCACTGGGAGGTAAAGGCATGAGACTACATAGAGCCAAATTCAAACAAGGTGAACAATGACTGAGGAAGATCCCTGATGTCAGCTTCTGTCTTGTACACATATACATATGTGTATTTATACCTACATATATATTACATGTATTTACACACAACAGTAGCCATATAAAACAATTTCAACAGAAATATAAAATTAAACTGAAAAGTTTAAGAAGACAAAGAGTCGTATTTTGAAGAGGACTTTAAAACATAAAACTCAGAAAACTATAAAGAAAATATTTAAAAATTTAAATAGTCAAAACTTCTGTATAACAACACAAGTCAACAGCACCAACTAGCATGGTTCCAAATATGACATCTAATAACCTTAAATTTGTTCTTCATAATGAGCTCACTTATAATAAAAAATGAAAATAGGCAAAGAGAAACAGCCAACTGAAACAGAATAAAAAGTAAGGACTGATTAAAAGATGTCCTGTCTTACTCATATTTGAAGAAGTGAAAATCAAAGAAGATTTCACCCTCACAGTGCTAAATGTTAATTTTCTAATTTGTTTTTTTTTTTTTTTTTTTTTTTTTTTGGTGTTTCCCAGTCAGTTTTATTCTGCTTTTTTTTTTTAATTTTTTATTAGGTATTTAGCTCATTTACATTTCCAGTGCTATACCAAAAGTACCCCATACCCACCCACCCCCAATCACCTACCCACCCACTCCCCCTTTTTGGCCCTGGCGTTCCCCTGTACTGGGGCATATAAAGTTTGCGTGTCCAATGGGCCTCTCTTTCCAGTGATGGCCGACTAGGCCATCTTTTGATACATATGCAGCTAGAGTCAAGAGCTCCGGGGTACTGGTTAGTTCATAATGTTGTTCCACCTATAGGGTTGCAGATCCCTTTAGCTCCTTGGGTACTTTCTCTAGCTCCTCCATTGGGAGCCCTGTGATCCATCCATTAGCTGACTGTGAGCATCCACTTCTGTGTTTGCTAGGCCCCGGCATAGTCTCACAAGAGACAGCTACATCTGGGTCCTTTCGATAAAATCTTGCTAGTGTATGCAATGGTGTCAGCGTTTGGATGCTGATTATGGGGTGGATCCCTGGATATGGCAGTCTCTACATGATCCATCCTTTCATCTCAGCTCCAAACTTTGTCTCTGTAACTCCTTCCAAGGGTGTTTTGTTCCCACTTCTAAAGAGGGGCATAGTGTCCACACTTCAGTCTTCATTTTTCTTGAGTTTCATGTGTTTAGGAAATTGTATCTTATATCTTGGGTATCCTAGGTTTTGGGCTAATATCCACTTATCAGTGAGTACATATTGTGTGAGCTCCTTTGTGAATGTGTTACCTCACTCAGGATGATGCCCTCCAGGTCCATCCATTTGGCTAGGAATTTCATAAATTCATTCTTTTTAATAGCTGAGTAGTACTCCATTGTGTAGATGTACCACATTTACTGTATCCATTCCTCTGTTGAGGGGCATCTGGGTTCTTTCCAGCTTCAGGCTATTATAAATAAGGCTGCTATGAACATAGTGGAGCATGTGTCCTTCTTACCAGTTGGGGCATCTTCTGGATATATGCCCAGGAGAGGTATTGCTGGATCCTCCGGTAGTACTATGTCCAATTTTCTGAGGAACCGCCAGACTGATTTCCAGAGTGGTTGTACAAGCCTGCAATCCCACCAACAATGGAGGAGTGTTCCTCTTTCTCCACATCCACGCCAGCATCTGCTGTCACCTGAATTTTTGATCTTAGCCATTCTGACTGGTGTGAGGTGGAATCTCAGGGTTGTTTTGATTTGCATTTCCCTGATGATTAAGGATGTTGAACATTTTTTCAGGTGCTTCTCTGCCATTCGGTAATCCTCAGGTGAGAATTCTTTGTTTAGTTCTGAGCCCCATTTTTTAATGGGGTTATTTGATTTTCTGAAGTCCACCTTCTTGAGTTCTTTATATATGTTGGATATTAGTCCCCTATCTGATTTAGGATAGGTAAAGATCCTTTCCCAATCTGTTGGTGGTCTTTTTGTCTTATTGACGGTGTCTTTTGCCTTGCAGAAACTTTGGAGTTTCATTAGGTCCCATTTGTCAATTCTCGATCTTACAGCACAAGCCATTGCTGTTCTGTTCAGGAATTTTTCCCCTATGCCCATATCTTCAAGGCTTTTCCCCACTTTCTCCTCTATAAGTTTCAGTGTCTCTGGTTTTAAGTGAAGTTCCTTGATCGACTTAGATTTGACCTTAGTACAAGGAGATAAGTATGGATCGATTCGCATTCTTCTACATGATAACAATCAGTTGTGCCAGCACCAATTGTTGAAAATGCTGTCTTTCTTCCACTGGATGGTTTTAGCTCCCTTGTCAAAGATCAAGTGACCATAGGTGTGTGGGTTCATTTCTGGGTCTTCAATTCTATTCCATTGGTCTACTTGTCTGTCTGTATACCAGTACCATGCAGTTTTTATCACAATTGCTCTGTAGTACAGCTTTAGGTCAGGCATGGTGATTCCACCAGAGGTTCTTTTATCCTTGAGAAAAGTTTTTGCTATCCTAGGTTTTTTGTTATTCCAGATGAATTTGCAAATTGCTCCTTCTAATTCGTTGAAAAATTGAGTTGGAATTTTGATGGGGATTGCATTGAATCTGTAGATTGCTTTTGGCAAGATAGCCATTTTTACAATGTTGATCCTGCCAATCCATGAGCATGGGAGATCCTTCCATCTTCTGAGATCTTCTTTAATTTCTTTCTTCAGAGACTTGAAGTTTTTATCATACAGATCTTTCACTTCCTTAGTTAGAGTCATGCGGAGATATTTTATATTATTTGTGACTATTGAGAAGGATGTTGTTTCCCTAATTTCTTTCTCAGCCTGTTTATTCTTTGTGTAGAGAAAGGCCATTGACTTGTTTGAGTTAATTTTATATCCAGCTACTTCACCGAAGCTGTTTATCAGGTTTAGGAGTTCTCTGGTGGAATTTTTAGGGTCACTTATATATACTATCATATCATCTGCAAAAAGTGATATTTTGACTTCGTCTTTTCCAATTTGTATCCCCTTGATCTCCTTTTGTTGTCGAATTGCTCTGGCTAATACTTCAAGTACTATGTTGAAAAGGTAGGGAGAAAGTGGGCAGCCTTGTCTAGTCCCTGATTTTAGTGGGATTGCTTCCAGCTTCTCTCCATTTACTTTGATGTTGTCTACTGGTTTGCTGTAGATTGCTTTTATCATGTTTAGGTATGGGCCTTGAATTCCTGATCATTCCAAAACTTTTATCATGAATGGGTGTTGGATCTTGTCAAATGCTTTCTCAGCATCTAACGAGATGATCATGTGGTTTTTGTCTTTGAGTTTGTTTATATAATGGATTACATTGATGGATTTTCGTATATTAAACCATCCCTGCATCCCTGGAATAAAACCTACTTGGTCAGGATGGATGATTGCTTTAATGTGTTCTTGTATTCAGTTAGCAAGAATTTTATTGAGAATTTTTGCATCGATATTCATAAGAGAAATTGTTCTGAAGTTCTCTATCTTTGTTGGATCTTTCTGTGGTTTAGGTATCAGAGTAATTGTGGCTTCATAAAATGAGTTGGGTAGAGTACCTTCTACTTCTATTTTGTGAAATAGTTTGTGCAGAACTGGAATTAGATCTTCTTTGAAGGTCTGATAGAACTCTGCACTAAACCCATCTGGTCCTGGGCTTTTTTTTGGCTGGGAGACTATTAATCACTGCTTCTATTTCTTTAGGGTATATGGGACTGTTTAGATGGTTAACTTGATCCTGATTTAACTTTGGTACCTGGTATCTGTCCAGAAGTTTGTCCATTTCGTCCAGGTTTTCCAGTTTTGTTGAGTATAGCCTTTTGTAGAAGGATCTGATGTTTTGGATTTCTTCAGGATCTGTTGTTATGTCTCCCTTTTCATTTCTGATTTTGTTAATTAGGATGTTGTCCCTGTACCCTCTAGTGAGTCTAGCTAAGGGTTTATCTATCTTGTTGATTTTCTCAAAGAACCAACTCCTCGTTTGGTTAATTCTTTGAATAGTTCTTCTTGTTTCCACTTGGTTGATTTCACCTCTGAGTTTGATTATTACCTGCCTTCTACTCCTCTTGGGTGAATTTTCTTCCTTTTTTTCTAGAGCTTTTAGATGTGTTGTCAAGCTGCTAGTATGTGCTCTCTCCCGTTTCTTCTTGGAGGCACTCAGAGCTATGAGTTTCCCTCTTAGAAATGCTTTCATTGTGTCCCATAGGTTTGGGTACGTTGTGGCTTCATTTTCATTAAACTCTAAAAAGTCTTTAATTTCTTTCTTTATTCCTTCCTTCACCAAGGTATCATTGAGAAGAGTGTTGTTCAGTTTCCACGTGAATGTTGGCTTTCCATTATTTATGTTGTTATTGAAGGTCAGCCTTAGGCCATGGTGGTCTGATAGGATACATGGGACAATTTCAATATTTTTGTATCTGTTGAGGCCTGTTTTGTGACCAATTATATGGTCAATTTTGGAGAAGGTCCCATGAGGTGCTGAGAAGAAGGTATATCCTTTTGTTTTAGGATAAAATGTTCTGTAGATATCTGTGAGGTCCATTTGTTTCATAACTTCTGTTAGTTTCACTGTGTCCCTGTTTAGTTTCTGTTTCCATGATCTGTCCATTGATGAAAGTGGTGTGTTGAAGTCTCCCACTTTTATTGTGTGAGGTGCAATGTGTGCTTTGAGCTTTACTAAAGTGTCTTTAATGAATGTGGCTGCCCTTGCATTTGGAGCGTAGATATTCAGAATTGAGAGTTCCTCTTGGGGGATTTTACCTTTGATGAGTATGAAGTGTCCCTCCTTGTCTTTTTTGATAACTTTGGGTTGGAAGTCGATTTTATCCGATATTAGAATGGCTACTCCAGCTTGTTTCTTCAGACCATTTGCTTGGAAAATTGTTTTCCAGCCTTTCACTCTGAGGTAGTGTCTGTCTTTTTCCCTGAGATGGGTTTCCTGTAAGTAGCAAAATGTTGGGTCCTGTTTGTGTAGCCAGTCTGTTAGCCTATGTCTTTTTATTGGGGAATTGAGTCCATTGACATTAAGAGATATTAAGGAAAAGTAATTGTTACTTCCTTTTATTTTTGTTGTTAGAGTTGGCATTCTGTTCTTGTGGCTGTCTTCTTTTTGGTTTGTTGAGGGATTACTTTCTTGCTTGTTCTAGGGAGTGATTTCCTTCCTTGTATTGCTTCTTTTCTATTATTATCCTTTGAAGGGCTGGATTCGTGGAAAGATAATGTGTGAATTTGGTTTTGTCGTGGAATACTTTGGTTTCTCCATCTATGGTAATTGAGAGTTTGGCTGGGTATAGTAGCCTGGGCTGGCATTTGTGTTCTCTTAGTGTCTGTATAACATCTGTCCAGGCTCTTCTGGCTTTCATAGTCTCTGGTGAAAAGTCTGGTGTAATTCTGATAGGCCTGCCTTTATATGTTACTTGACCTTTCTCCCTTACTGCTTTTAGTATTCTATCTTTATTTAGTGCATTTGTTGTTCTGATTATTATGTGTCTGGAGGAATTTCTTTTCTGGTCCAGTCTATTTGGAGTTCTGTAGGCTTCTTGTATGATCATGGGCATCTCTTTCTTTATGTTTGGGAAGTTTTCTTCTGTTATTTTGTTGAAGATATTATCTGGCCCTTTAAGTTGAAAATCTTCATTCTCATCAACTCCTATTATCCGTACGTTTGGTCTTCTCATTGTGTCCTGGATTTCCTGAATATTTTGAGTTAGGATTCTTTTGCATTTCGTATTTTCTTTGATTGTTGTGCCGATGTTCTCTATGGAATCTTCTGCACCTGAGATTCTCTCTTCCATTTCTTGTATTCTGTTGCTGATGCTCGCATCTATGGTTCCAGATCTCTTTCCTAGGGTTTCTATCTCCAGCGTTGCCTCGCTTTGGGTTTTCTTTATTGTGTCTACTTCCCTTTTTAGTTCTAGTATGGTTTTGTTCATTTCCATTACCTGTTTGGATGTGTTTTCCTGTTTTTCTTTAAGGACTTCTACCTGTTTGGTTGTGTTTTCCTGCTTTTCTTTAAGGGCCTGTAACTCTTTAGCAGTGCTCTCCTGTATTTCTTTAAGTGAGTTATGAAAGTCCTTCTTGATGTCCTCTACCATCATCATGAGAAATGTTTTTAAATCTGGGTCTAGAGTTTCGGTTGTGTTGGGGTGCCCAGGACTAGGGGGGGTGGGAGTGCTGCGTTCTGATGATGGTGAGTGGTCTTGATTTCTGTTAGTAGGATTCTTATGTTTGCCTTTCGCCATCTGGTAATCTCTGAAGCTAGTTGTTATAGTTGTCTCTGGTTAGAGCTTGTTCCTCAGGTGACTCTGTTAGCCTCTATAAGCAGACCTGGGAGGCTAGCTCTCTCCTTAGTTTCAGTGGGCAAAGTATTCTCTGCAGGCAAGCTCTCTTCTTGCAGGGAAGGTGCCCAGATATCTGGTGTTCGAACCTGCCTCCTGGCAGATGCTGTGTTCCACTCACCAGAGGTCTTAGGATCCCGTGGGGAATCCTGTGTGGGCCCTTGAGGGTGTCGGGCGACTCCGCTGGCAAGGCACCCCGGTGCTCGAGTGGAGCGGAAGGGACTTGTGCCCCAGGTCAGGCCCGGGTCGTCTGCTTCCCTAGTTACAGCAGTCTCAGGTTCCGCAAGATTGGATTGGAGCAGATGCTGTGTTCCACTCACCAGAGGTCTTAGGATCCCGTGGGGAATCCTGTGTGGGTCCTTGCAGGTGTCGGACGACTCCGCTGGCAAGGCACCCCGGTGCTCAAGTGGAGTGGAAGGGCTAATTTTCTAATTTGGAGGGAAATCAGGAAGGTGGCCGGTTATCTGGAGCCGAAAATGGCGCTGCCTCAGAAGGTCTCTGGCTCTTGCCTGTCCCAGAAACTGCTGACCTCTGTATTCCACACCCTCACCCGTGCAGCCTGCCCTCCACGGAGTCCGAGAACCAAGGTGGCTCCCGCGGAGCCTGAGGCAGAAACCTCTTGGGCTGGGCGGACCCCTGTGCTCTCACCAGGAAGGTGGCCTTTTGTCTGGAGCCGAAAAAAATCAAAATAAATCTTTTTAAAAAAGAGATACTTAAAAACAAAAATCTGGTGAGTGTAGAGAGAAACATTGGATGGTGCAGTCAAGTGGAAGAGGTGCTGGAAGACAGAGGACACAGCAAGGAGGCTTTAACTTAGCTGCCCTTCTAAGAGCCCTCCACAGTGATAGAAACAGCATTATGGATGGATGGAAAGATGGCTCAGAAGTTAACAGTTCTTGGTGATTTTGCAGAGGACCTGGGTTTGGTCCCTAGCACCTATGTTGGGCAGCTTACATCCAACTGTAACTGCAGCTTCAGGGAAATCTGACAGCTTCTTTTGGCCTCTGGAGACACCTGTGTATGTGAGCACATACCTACACACAAATACACAGAGACAATTAAAAATAAATCTTAAAAGAGGAGATAGCATTTTATTTAACTTTTATTTTATTACTTTTCATTTTTTTACAATCCATTGGTTACCCTCTTCCCAGTCCACCCTCCCACAGTTCTTCATCTTATTTCTCTTCCCTGCTGCCTCCAAAAGATGTCCCCACCCCCACTCCCCAGCACCAGGCCTTACCACTCTTTGGGATCTCAAATCTCTTGAAGGTTAGGTGTGTCTTCTCTCACTGAGGCCAGATATGGCAGTCCCCTGCTGTATATGTGTCAGGGGCCTCCTATCAGCGGGTGTATGCTGCCTGGTTGCTGACTCAATGTCTGAGAGACCTTAGGGATCTGGGTTAGTTGAGACTGCTGGTCTTCTTATGGGGTCCCCCTCCTCAACTCTTTCAGCCTTTACCTAATTCAACCACAGGGGTCCCTTACTTCAGTCCATTGGTTCAGTGTAAGTATCTCCATCTGTCTCAGTCAGCTGCTTGTTGTGTCTCTCAGAGGACAACCATGCCAGGCTTCTGTCTGTAAACACACCATAGCATCAAGATGGATCCAAAGTTGGGCTGGCCACTGGATCTCTTTTCCCTCGGTCTCTTCTCCATTTTTGTCCCTGCCATTCTTTTAGACAGGAACAATTCTGGGTCAGAGCTTTTGACTGTGAGTTGGCAACCCCATCCCTCCACTTTATACCCTGTCATTCTACTGGAGGACTCTACAAGTTCCCTCTCCCCACCGTTGGGCATTTCATCTAAGGCCCTTCCTTTTGAGCCCTGAGAGTTTCTCACCTCCCAGGTCTCTGGTACTTTCTAGAAGGTCCTCCCAACTCCCACAACCTCCCCTCACCCTGAGGTTGCATATTTCCATTCCTGCTGGCCCTCAGGGCTTCAGTCCTGATTCACCTCCCCTATGCTTGGTCATATTCCCCTTTTCTCTGCCCCTCCTCCCACCCAGGTGCTTTCTTCTCCCTCCAAATGGGATTTAAGTATCTTCACTTGGGCCCTCTGGCTTGTTGACCTTGACTTCTGTGGATTCTATCCTAGGTATTCTGTGGCTAATTTCCACTTATCAGTGAGCACATACTATGTATGTCCTTTTGGGTCTGAGTTGCCTCACTCAGGATGGTATTTTCTAGTTGCATCCATTTGCCTGCAAAACTCATGATGCCCTTGTACTTACTAGCTGAATAGTAGTCTATTGTGTAAATGAACCACCTTTTCTGTGTCCATTCTTTCATTGTGGAACATCTGGGTTGTTTCCAGTTTCTGGCTATCACAGATAAGGCTGCTATGAACATAGTGGATGTGGTATGTTGGAGCATCTTTTGGGTATATGCCCAAGAGTGGTATAGCTGGGTCTGCAGGTAGCTGTATTTTCAATTTTCTGAGGAACCTCCAAATTGATTTCCAGTATCTGGTTTTATGTTGAGGTTCATGATCCACTTGCACTTGAGCTTTGTACAAGATGACAAATATGGGTCTATTTTCACTTTTCTACACACCAACTGCAAGTTAGAGCAGCACCATTTTTTGAAGATGCTTTCTTTTTTCCATTGTATATTTTTGGCTTCTGTGTCAAAGATCAAGTGTCCATAAAGTGTGTGGTTTTACTTTTGGGTCTTCAAATCATTGATCAACTTGTCTTTCTCTGTACCAATACCATGAAGTTTTTATTACTATTGCTCTGTGGTACAGCTTGAGGTCAGAGATGGTGGTTCCCCCAGAAGTTCTTTTATTGTTAAGAATTGTTTTCACTATCCTGAGTTTTTTGTTTGTTTGTTTTTCCATATGAAATTGAGAATTGATCTATCCATGTCTTTGAAGAATTGTGTTGAAATTTTGATGGGGATTGTATTGAATCTGTAGATTGCTTTTAGTATGTTGGCCATTATTATGCTGTTAATCCTACCAGTCCATGAGTATGAGAGACCTCTTCATTTTCTAGGTTCTTCTTTCTTGAGAGACCTGAAGTTCTTTTCATACAGATCTTTCACATGTTTGCTTAGAGTTACCCCAAGATATTTTATATTATTTGTGACTATTATGAAGGGTGTTGTTTCCCTATTTTCTTTCTCAGACCATTTCTCATTTGTATAAAGGAAGGCTACTGACTTGTTTGAGTTAATTTTATATCTAGCAACTTGCTGAAGTTGTTTATCAGCTATAGAAATTCTCTGGTAGAATTTTTGGGATCGCTTATGTATATTGTCATATCATCAGCAAATAGTGATACCTTCACCTCTTCTTTGCCAAATTGTATCTGCTTGATCTCCTTTTATTCTCTTATTGCTCTAAGAAGAACTTCGAGTACTATATTGAATAGGTAGGAAGAGTATGGGCAACCTTGTCTTGTACCTGGTTTTAGTGGGATTGCTTCAAGTACCTCTCCATTTAGTTTAATCTTGGATGTTCCTTTGCTGGATATTGCGTTTTATTATGTTTAGGTATGGGCTTTGAATTCCTGATCTTGCCAATACTTTTAACATGAAGGGGGGGTGTATTTTTTCCAGTGCTTTTTTTCAGCATCTAATGAGATGATTGTGTGTGTGTGTTTTTTTATTTTTTTGAGTTTTTTTTTATATAGTGAATTCCATTAATGCATTTCCATATATTGAATCAACCTTTCACCTCTGGGATGAAGCTTACTTGATCGTGGTGGATGATGGTCTTGATGTGTTCTTTGGATTTGATTTGCAAGAATTTTATTGAGTATTTTTGCATCAATATTTATAAGCAAATTTGGTTGGAAGTTCTCTTTCTTTGGTGGGTCTTTGTGTGGTTTGGGTATCAGAGTAATTGTGGCTTCATAAAATCAATTAGGTAGTGTTCCTTCTGTTTCTATTTTATGGAGTAGTTTGAGGATCTTCTTTGAAGGTCTGCTAGAATTCTTCACTAAAGCCATCTGGCCCTGTGCTTTTTAAATTTAATTTAATTTAATTAATTATTTATTCATTTATTTGGCTAGGAGGTTTTTAATGATTTCTTCTATTTCCTTAGGGTATATTGTTCTGTTTTGATAGTTTACCTGCTTTTGATTCAACGTTTGTACATTGTATCTTTCTAAAAACAAAACAAAAGAAAACAAAACATCCATTTCATTTAGATTTTCCAGTTTTGTTGAGTATAGGCTTTTGCAATAGGATCTAATGATTTTCTGAATTTCCTCAGTTTCAGTCTTTATGTCTCCCTTTTCATTTCTGATTTTGTTAATTTGGATGCTGTCTCTGTGCCCTCTGGTTAGTCTGGCTAAGGGTTTATCTATTTTGTTGATTTTTGCAAAGAACCAACTTTTGGTTTTGTTGATTCTTTGTATTGTTCTCTTTGTTTCTATTTGGATGATCTACTCTTCTTGGGTGTGTTTGGTTTTTTGTTGTTATTGTTGTTGTTGTTGTTCTGGGGCTTTAAGGTGTTCTATTAAGTTGCTAATTTAGAATCTCTCCTATTTCTTTACAGGGAACTTAATTCTATGATTTTCCTCTTAGCACTGCTTTCATTCTATTCCATAAATTTGGGTATGCTGTGTCATTATTTTTATTGATTTCCAGGAAGTCTTTAATTTCTTTATTTCTTCCCTAACCAAGTTTTCATTGATTAGAAGTGCTCAGTTTCCATGGGTATGTGGGTTTTCTCTTGCTTTTGTTGTTATTGAAATCTAGCTTTAGTCCATGGTGGTCTAATAGGATGCATGGGATTTTTTCAATCTTCTTGTATCTGTTGAAGCTTGTTTTGTGACTGATTATATGGTCAATTTTAGGGAAGGTACCATGAGGTGCTGAGAAGAAGGTATACTCTTTTGTTTTGGGTGAAATGTTCTGTAGATATCTGTTCAATCTATTTGGTTCATAACCTCTATTAGTTTCACTGTGTCTCTGTTTAGTTCCTACTTCATTGGTGAGAGTGCACTGTTGAGGTCTCTCATTATTATTGTGTGGGGTTCAATGTGTTTTAAGTTTTAGTAAAGTTTCTTTTACGAATGTGGATTCCCTTGCATTTGGGGCATAGGTGTTCACACTTGAGACTGTCTGTTGGTGGATTTTTCCTTTGAAGAATATGAAGTGTCCTTCCCCATCTTGCTTGATAACTTTTGGTTGAAAGTCTGTTTCATTGGATATTAGAATGTCTACTCCCACTTGTTTCTTTGGACTGTTTGTTTGGAAGACTTTCTTTTCAGCCTTTTACTCTAAGATAGTGTCTGTCTTTGTCATTGAGGTGTGTTTCTTGTATGCAGAATAATGCTGGATCCTGTTTGCATGTCCGGTCTGTTAGTTTATGTTTTTTTATTGGGGAATTGAGTTGTTGATATTGAGAGATATTAAAGAGAGATGATTGTTAGTTCCTGTTATGTTTGTTGATGTAGGTGGTATTATGTCTATGCAATTCTCTCCTTTGGTTTTGTTGTGAGATGATTAATTTATTATATTGTCTTTGATGTAGGTACCCTCCTTGTGTTGTAGTTATCCTTATAGAATTCTTTCTATGGCCGGATTCATAGATATTGTTTAAATTTGGTTTTGTCATGGAATATTTTGGTTTCTCCTTCTACAATGATTGAGAGTTTTGCAGGGTATAGTAGCTTAGGCTGGCATTTGTGTTCCCTTAGGGTCTGAATGATCTCTATCCAGGCTCTTCTGACTTTTAGGGTCTCTGTTGAGAAGTCTGGTGTAGTTTTGATAGGTCTGCCTTTATATGTTACTTGATCTTTTTTCTTTACAACTTTTAAATTTTTCCTTTGTTCTGTGTATTTAGTGTTTTGATTATTATATGATAAGAGGATTTTCTTTCCAAGTCCAGTCTATTTGGTGTTCCATAGGCTTCTTGTATATTTACAGCCATCTTTTTTTTTTTTTTTTAGGTTGGCGAAATTTTCTTCTATGATTTTGTCAAAGACATTTTCTGATCCTTTAAGTTGGGAATCTTCACTCTTTTATTCCTATTATTCTTAGGTTTGGTCTTTTTGTTGTGTCCTGGATCTCCTAGATGCTTTGGGTTAGGAGTTTTTTTACATTTTGTATTTTCTTTGACTGTTATGTCAGTATCATTAAGATATCTTCTACTCCTGAGATTCTCTTTTCTGTCTCCTTTTTTTCTGTAGCTACTGACCTCTTTCTTAGGTTTTCCATTTCCTAAGGTTGCCTCCATTTGTGTTTTCTTTATTGTTTCTACTTCCATTTTTAGGCCTTGGACTGCTTTGTTCAATTACTTCACCTGTTTGATTGTGCTTTCCTATATTTCTTTAAGGGATTTGTTTCCTCTTTAAGGGCTTCTACCTGTTTACCTGTTTTCTTATATTTTTCAGTGACTTATTTATATTCTTCCTAAAGGACTCTATTATCTTCATGAGATAGAAGTTTAGGTCAGCATCCTGGCTTTCAGATGTGTTGGGTATCTAGGGCTTTCTTTGGTGGGAGAACTGGGTTCTGATGGTGCCAAGCAATATTGGCTTCTGTTGTTTATGAAGACAAGACCATAAGCTTGCCTCTCACCATCTGGTTGTCTCTGATGTTAACTGACCTAGGTGTCTCTGTCTAGAGCCTGCCTCCTGTGTCCCTCAGTTGTTGCAGGTATCCTGGGAGACCTGTGGCCCTGGCTGTAGTAGATCTCCTGGGAGGCCTTCAGACTATGAGGGTCTTCAGAGGGGCATGCACCCTGATGATCTGTCACCTTGGCTGCAGCAGATCTCCTGGGAAGCCTTCTAATGGTGGGGTCTGTTGCCCTAGGTGCAACACATCTCCTGGGAGGCCTTCTGATGGTGGGGTCTGTTGCTCTAGGTGCAGCAGATCTCCTGGGAGGCCTTCTGATGGTGGGGTCTGTTGCCCTAGGTGCAACAGGCCTCCTTCAGACTATGGGGTCTTCAGGGGGCAGACAAGGTAATGATCTCACCAGTGGAGGGCCCAGGCTGGAAGAGATGTGGAGTTTAAGCAGACAGGAGCATTTTAAAGAAAGACATCCAACGTCTGTAACTGTGTTAGAAAACTTAATCTTACAAGGTTAATAATATAAAATTAATAAAGAAACAGGTGACCCAACTTTGTCTTCTAGGCAACCAATATTCATAGACTGATGGATGATGTATATAATATATATCTATCCATAAATGATAAACAGATGTTAACAGATGGCAGATAGGTATATAGATGATTGACAGATACTTAGAAAATAAGATTTTTATGAATATTGTTCTATACAAATGGCTTCATGGGTATACCATTGTTATGTAATCTCTTTCTTGCGTATGTGCCATGTGTGTATGTTTCAAGCCAATACAGACAAATGCAACTCATTTGTCTTAGTTGACATGGAGGATTTTATGTCATGAAGGCACTATGTCTTCACCTCTTATCAGTGACTGTTTATAGCTATTCGTCTCAATAAGCCACAAGGTGAAAATGTCTATACATGTTTAATTTTATGTGTTAGTACCTTTATTATGTGGTAGGTTCTTACAATGAAGCTGAGGATACAAAAGGTATACATTTTGCTTTATCGCTGTCTAGAAGCATATGCAGTTATATTTGCTATACTGCTTGGTAGTTCACTTAGAACTATTGCAACCCTAAATCCACATATTTCATCATGACTCCCAAATGAATACACAACCTCTGCCATGCCAAAAATAATTTAAAGTAGTTTATACAATTACCAGATACTTGACACATTTTCAAATTTCTCCCAACTACCCATTATAACTTTTTGTTCTGGTCTGGATTAAAGCTAGATTAACATGCTATATTTGATTTTGGATATCTATTGGTCTTTGCCTCCTGTACAAAGGAAGAGTTTATCCACATGTTTGTTTTTAATGACAGCATTTGACCTGGCCAAAGTATCTTCTATTACATATGACACTACAAAGCTGTCTGATTATCCCACCCATGGTACCACTTAACTTCCCTCTTCAATTCCAGTGTGTGTTTAAATTTAGGGACTTCTTTATCTGCAAACTACATTCTTCTGATAAGACTAAGAAAATGAAATGCACATGAGCCAAGTTTTCAGTAAGTATCTAATTTCAACCTTTATACTAGAGGTTATTCCAGTCAGCACTGTAGTGTGGCACATTTCTACCCATAATTCTCCTAAAAGCTCCTCTGTGCTTCATTCTTCTTTTAATTTTTGCCAATTTGATTGTTTTTTGGCTTCTTTGTAGGTGGTTTATCTATTTTGTGTTTTCATGCCTGCTAAGAAAGTCTGTCAACTAGAGGGCTGTTCATTTATATGGAGTTGTATTTTTGTGTTCTGATTTGGACAATGTAATTCAATTCTGAATACAAAGCTCATATTCTCTGCAGGTAAAATAATATCAGTTTCTTTTTCATCCTTACAACAATACAATGATGATGTGTTGCAGCTAAGAGATGACTTAGGCACATGGCTTTGTCTATCTTAGGCTCATCCATACTGTGCTTCAGAACAGTGGTAGAAAAGTCAGCACCCTTCCCATGGCCTCCTCAACCCTGGCAATGGCACAGTCACTTCCATTGGTGAGACAGTCACATAACATCATTAGATGATTTCTGGTTGGACAATCACTGTCCAGACATGGCATGAGGATGAACAGCCATCTCTGCCTCTCCTTTGCCAAAAGAGATAGATAGATAGATAGATAGATAGATAGATAGATAGATAGATAGATAATAGATTTTACTTTCATTTATTGATTTTGTGTTTTGTATTTTGAAACAAGGTCTCATATATTCCAGGCTAACCTGGAACTTGCTATGTAGCTGAGATTGGCCTTGAGCTCCTGGCTTTTCTACATCTAATACCCAAGTGTCATGATTACAGATGTGCACCAGCACACAGGTGTTTTGTGATTACAGGTGCTCACCAGCACAGCTGGACCTCTCTTTTTCTCTCCTACCTAAGAAGTTACTCTTAAAATTATGCAAATAATGTTGCAAATTTCTTCTGGAATTAACTTCTTTCTTTCTTTCTTTCTTCCTTTCTTCCTTCCTTCCTTCCTTCCTTCCTTCCTTCCTTCCTTCCTTCCTTCCTTCCTTTCTTCCTTCCTTCCTTCCTTCTTTTTTATTTATTATTATTTTTTTAACTGAACTACCCCAGCCCCCAGGGCTGGTCATCTGAGGATTTATTGGCATAAACGCAACCATATAAAAACATAAGTTATGAAAAACACAGTCACAACGTATCCTTCCATCCCCCAAGCCCAGCCCTCAAGCCCCCTTCTGCATATCCGATAGTCTGTGGAACAAGAGAGCTCACACAGCTGATCCGTGAATTCCAGGTTGATGGTAAAGTCCAAGTAACAATTGTTTTTGGCATTGGGTCTCATTACAATGGTGCCAAAGATCTCCTCGCCAGTCTTCACTGTTAGATAGTCCTCCATGAAGAACACAGTCTACTTCCAATGTGTGTACAGGGACTCAAGACTGGTGGAGAAGCCAGTCCCCTTGTGGCTTCTGGTGAACTCGATGTGTTGAAGTAGGCCACCAGTACATGCATGTAGTCATTCCTCTTCACTTGCAGGCAGAAGGGGGAGGTGAAGGTCAGGTCCTCCACCTTGACTGTGTAGATGTCCACTGCCTTTATGAGGCAGGCATTGGTGACCAGCTGCTTTGGGTCCACCATGTCTACCAGGGGCTCCTTGATGGCCACGTCTTTAATGCAGGACATATCAAAGCTATATACGTTCTCCCACCAGTGGATTTTGTAGTCTTTATACTGTCGGTCCTCAATGTCTGTCACATACAGGGTGGCCCAGTCTGGGAAGATGAGGCCATCGGGTGCCAGCCACTTGTCATGAACGTGCAGTATGGTGTTAAGCATGGACTCAGAAGAGGCTGTAATTCATCCATCCACTCGCTGATGATGTCCACTTTTTCCACGGGCAGCTCTACCTACTCCACCTTGCCCTTGATGATGATTGCCACATGGTCTAAATTGTTGGCTTTGACAATCTTTACAGCATAATCAGAGATACTGGAACACTCAATCCCAATAAACTTACGACCCCTGCTTTGGCAGCCAAATTGCAAAGGATGCCAGTGCCTGAGCCCACATCCAGCACCACCTGGTCTTTGAAGAGATCCTGGTTGTGAAACATGGAGTTGCAGTACGTGAGGCTGTGTACCTCGTCCTTCAGCATCTACTCGTGGATGCCAAAGTGGGCATAGGAGTCAAAGTAGTAGTGTTTGGATGTCATGTCCTCAGTGTTAGGCTTCTCACTACTTTCTGCTTGGCCACAGGAAACCTCCATGATGCAGTTCGAGTGGACTTGACTGGCACCATCTTCACCTGAGTCCTCTGGCCTCCAAGACCCTCCCTTTCTGGAATTTCTATTATTTAACTTTCTACACCTTAATCAACCTGAATTTTGTTTTTGATGTTATGCCGATTAAATTCTAGGATTGTTTTCCTCTACTTGGACAGTTCCTGGACATGACTGCTTATTAAGCAAGCTACCTTTTCTGAGCTGATTTGCAAGGCCACTGTTTATATGTTGTCTGTAGGTTTCCAGATATTCATGAATCTAGTTTAAACTCCATTTTCACCCATTGATTTTTTTTTTAAAACATTTACTTTTCTATATAAGTTATACAATGTTACTTATATTCAGCTCTAAGAGCATAGACCATTTTTCAATTCACTCGTGATTTTTGATATTAAGTATATTTAACAGTTATAGTCATAAGTATGATGAACATTTTGATAAATTTCTTTCTTACTATATGTTACATTTTTCATATATCAATGAAGTTGACATTTTAGACATTTTTCTTAATTTATTCATTCCATGTGTGGATGTGTGAATGCACATGGGGAGGCAAGAGGACAACTTGAAGAAACAATATTTATTTTATTTATTGTGAGGAGCCGCCCTCACATTTGCCATTATAAGATGGCACTGACAGCTGTGTTCTAAGTGGTAAACATAGTCTGCACACATGCAGGGGCAGTTTTCCCACCATGTGTTCTGCCTTTCCCGTGATGACAACTGGGCCGATGGGCTGCAGCCAATCAGGGAGTAATACGTCCTAGGTGGAGGATAATTCTCCTTAAAAAGGGATGGGGTTTCGCCATTTCCTGCCTTGCTTCTTACACTCTTGCTCCTGAAGATGTAAGCAATAAAGTTTTGCCGCAGAAGATTCTGGTTTGCTGTGTTCTTCCTGGCCGGGCGTGAGAACGCGTTATTAAGAATTGGTGCTGAGACCCGGGACGGGACGAGAAGACCTGGGACGAGAAATTCCGGGACGAGAAATTCCGGGACGAGAAATTCCGGGACGAGAAATTCCGGGACGAGAAATTCCGGGACGAGAAAAAATCCGGGAAGAAAAAACCCGGGAGGAAACTCGGGACGGGAGTTTCACCTGCGCAAGGAAGATCCCTCATTCCAGAACCAGAACTGCGGGTCGCGGTAATAAAGGTTCCCGTAAAGCAGACTGTTAAGAAGGATTCAACTGTATGAATTCAGAACTTTTCAGCTGGGGAACGAGAGTACCAGTGAGTACAGCTTTACGAGGTAAGTCTGATCTTGAACTTTCTAAGGAAATTCAAGACAGTCTATCAGAAGTAAAGTGGAATATGTTTGGCCTTGAATTTTTTCTAGTGTTAGAAGCCCTTTTGTTCCTTTTCACATGTTATCAAGTGGTTAAGGCAGGGCGAATTCTAGACGAAATTAAAGTCAATCTATCAGAAGTAAAGCGGGGAGAGAGAGTAGGAGCAAAGAGGAAACATGGTGCACAAAATAAGTATACAGGCCTTTCCAAGGGTCTTGAACCCGAGGAAAAGTTAAGGTCAGGTAGGAATACCTGGAGAGAGATTAGAAGGAAAAGAGGGAAAAGGGAAAAGAAGAAAGATCAATTAGCGGAGGTCTCTAGGAGAAGGAGCCTGTGCTCATCGCTGGATGGGCTCGGGGAGCTAGTTCTTAGTAGCTCTGAATCAGATAAAAAATTTAGCTTCTCTGAAGAAACAGACTTGGAGGAGGAAACAGCTCGTTATGAGAGAGAAAAGTGCCAGCCAGATAAAATGCGAGCTAATCGGTCAAGGAAAAAGCCAAAAGCGGCTGGCAAAGGCCAGCTTGCTGCTTGGCCTCTTGGCAGTCGGCTTCAAGGTCATAGTGCACCTCCACCCTATGCTGAGCCCCCGCCCTGCGTAGTGCATCAGCCCTGCGCAGAGAGGCAATGGACAGAGAGGCAATGCACAGACTCGTTCATTCCAAAGGAGGAACAAAGGAAAATACAACAGGCATTTCCGGTCTTTGAAGGAGCCGAGGGTGGGCGTGTCCACGCTCCGGTAGCGTATATACAGATTAAAGAGCTTGCCGAGTCGGTCCGTAACTATGGAGTCAGTGCTAATTTCACTATAGCACAAGTGGAAAGGCTTGCGAATCACGCTATGACTCCTGGTGATTGGCAGACGGTAGTAAAAGCTGTAGCCCCCAGTATGGGAATGTATCTTGAGTGGAAAGCCTTGTGGCAGGACTCCTGCCAGACGCAGGCAAGGGCCAATGCCACCATGGAAGGGGATCAGAGAACGTGGACTTTTGAATTACTTACAGGTCAGGGACAACACGCTGCTAACCAGACAAATTATCATTGGGGAGCATATGCTCAGATCTCAGCTGCTGCTGTTAAGGCATGGAAAGCACTACCTAAGAAGGGAGAGGCAAGTGGGCAGTTGACCAAGATTACTCAAGGTGCACAAGAGTCCTTCTCAGATTTTGTGGCCAGAATGACAGAGGCAGCAGGGCGTATTTTTGGAGATTCAGAGCAAGCCGCCCCTCTGGTAGAACAGCTCATTTATGAGCAAGCCACACAGGAGTGCCGAGCAGCCATAGCCCCAAGAAAGAACAAAGGTTTACAAGACTGGCTCAGGGTTTGTCGGGAGCTTGGGGGACCTCTCACCAATGCAGGTTTAGCGGCTGCCATCCTTCAATCCCAAAAATGCTCCATGGGCAGAAATGATCGGAGGACATGTTTTAACTGCAGGAAGCCTGGGCATCTTAAGAAAGATTGCAGAGCTCCAGATAAACAGGGGGGGACTCTCACTCTTTGCTCTAAGTGTGGCAAGGGTTATCATAGAGCTGACCAGTGTCGCTCTGTGAGGGATATAAAGGGCAGAGTCCTTCCCCCACCTGATAGTCAATCAGCTTATGTGCCAAAAAACGGGTCATCGGGCCCTCGGTCCCAGGGCCCTCAAAGATATGGGAACCGGTTTGTCAGGACCCAGGAAGCAGTCAGAGAGGCGACCCAGGAAGACCCACAAGGGTGGACCTGCGTGCCGCCTCCGACTTCCTATTAATGCCTCAAATGAGTATTCAGCCGGTGCCAGTGGAGCCTATACCATCCTTGCCCCCTGGAACCATGGGCCTTATTCTCGGCCGGGGTTCACTCACCTTGCAGGGCTTAGTAGTCCACCCTGGAGTTATGGATTGTCAACATTCCCCTGAAATACAGGTCCTGTGCTCAAGCCCCAAGGGCGTTTTTTCTATTAGCAAAGGAGATAGGATGGCTCAGCTGCTGCTCCTCCCTGATAATACCAGGGAGAAATTTGCAGGACCTGAGATAAAGAAAATGGGCTCCTCCAGAAATGATTCTGCCTATTTGGTTGTAAGGAAAAGGGTTAGGACGTCAAGAGCAAGGAAGGACAGAGCCCATATCACCTAATATCTAATGATTGGGCAGTTTTAGTTACCTCCTTTTCAGGACAAATAGATAACCATTATCCAAAACATCCACTTTTACAGTTTGTCCAAAATCAATCTGTTGTGTTTCCACAAATAACAGTAAGAAACCCACTTAAAAATGGGATTGTGGTATATACTGATGGATCAAAAACTGGTATAGGTGCCTATGTGGCTAATGGTAAAGTGGTATCCAAACAATATAATGAAAATTCACCTCAAGTGGTAGAATGTTTAGTGGTTTTAGAAGTTTTAAAAACCTTTTTAGAACCCCTTAATATTGTGTCAGATTCCTGTTATGTGGTCAATGCAGTAAATCTTTTAGAAGTGGCTGGGATGTGAATAAAAGTTTCCGGGATTGTGCGTTACTTCCATTCAGTATGAGAAATTTACTAGGGCAGCTAATTTGTTAAAAGGTCTTTCTCAGTATATGTTACAGAATTGGACGGCTGAATTTGAACAGACCCTTCGGGAATTGAGACTTGCCATCATTCAGGTCAACTCCAAGCGCTTGGACCTGTCCCTGATCAAAGGATTACCCAATTGGATCTCCTCAGCATTTTCCTTCTTTAAAGAATGGGTGGGGGTGAGATTATTTGGAGATACACTTCGCTGTGGATTAGTGTTGCTTCTTTGGTTGGTCTGTAAGCTTAAGGCCCAAACTAGGAGAGACAAGGTGGTTATTGCCCAGGCGCTTGCAGGACTAGAACATGGTGCTTCCCCTGATATATAGTTATCTATGCTTAAGCAATAGGTCGCTGGCCACTCAGCTCTTAAACCCCACGAGGCTAGTCTCATTGCACGGGATAGAGTGAGTGTGCTTCAGCAGCCCGAGAGAGTTGCACGGCTAAGCACTGCAGTAGAAGGGCTCTGCGGCATATATGAGCCTATTCTAGGGAGACATGTCATCTTTCAAGAAGGTTGAGTGTTCAAGTGTCCTTCCCCCAGGAAAAACAACACGGGACCAGACCAGGACCCCTCTGGGTGATGAGCCTGGGAGGAGGTTATGTGTACGGCTCCTTTACCTGCACACTGGGGATTTGACCTCTATCTCCACTCTCATTAATATGGGTGGCCTATTGCTCTTATTAAAAGAAAAGGGGGATCTGTGAGGAGCCGCCCTCACATTTGCCATTATAAGATGGCACTGACAGCTGTGTTCTAAGTGGTAAACATAGTCTGCACACATGCAGGGGCAGTTTTCCCACCATGTGTTCTGCCTTTCCCGTGATGACAACTGGGCCGATGGGCTGCAGCCAATCAGGGAGTAATACGTCCTAGGTGGAGGATAATTCTCCTTAAAAAGGGATGGGGTTTCGCCATTTCCTGCCTTGCTTCTTACACTCTTGCTCCTGAAGATGTAAGCAATAAAGTTTTGCCGCAGAAGATTCTGGTTTGCTGTGTTCTTCCTGGCCGGGCGTGAGAACGCGTTATTAAGAATTTATAAGTTTTCATCCATCTAACTGTCTTATAACATTCTATAATTGTCACATAATAGCATGTTCTGCTTCTCTGGATGTGTGATAAAGCCTCTGAAATTAGATACAGTTGTTCCTTCTGCTCCAGAGCTAAAGCTAGTTAAACTTAAATCCTTTCAGAATGTTCCCTCTTACAGTACAATGGCCAGAAAATAAATCTCTAAACAGAATTGGTACAGCTTCTGAGGAATGAAGGGTTTCACAGAAAAAGGTTTATTATAGTTGATGTTTTATTGCTGTGGAGAGACATTATGACTAAGGCAATTCTTATTTATATAAAAAGAAATTAACAAGGGCTTGCTTAAAGTTTCAGAGGGTTAGTTCACAATCATCAAGGTGGGGTACAGACATGCATGGTACTGGAGCAGTAGTTGAGAGATTTACAATCTGACCTTCAAACAGCAAGGGGAGAGAGAGAGAGAGAGAGAGAGAGAGAGAGAGAGAGAGAGAGAGAAAGAGAAAGAGAGAGACTGGACCTGTAGTTGGGCTTTTAAAGCCTCAAATCCCACACCCAGTGACCTAATTCTTTTCAAAATTAAGTATGCAAATACATGACTCTATGGGGGTATTCTCATTCAAACCACCTCTTTCCACTCACTGGTCTCCATATGCTTATAGCTATATCATAATAAAAAACTGCATTTAGTTCAACTCCAAAAGTCCCATAGTCTTCTATGGTCTCAACATTTTTTTAAAAGTCCCAAGTCTCTTCTGAGTCTTAAGGTAATGTCTTAACTGTAACCCCTTGCAAATCAAAATAAGAAAGCATATCACACATTTCCAACATAATTGGCACAGAATATACATCACTGTAGCTGGACTTTTAGCAACTTTGTAGGATTTTTTTCTTTTACCCTTCTGCACCCCTCTTCTTCCACTATTTCAGCCTCACAACACTAGGTGGGAGATAAAAAAGGATAGAGAAGAAGGTGGTAATGTTATCATTAGGCTACTTCCTGCTGATTTTGAACATGGAGTTCCTTGGGTCAAGCTTGATCTTCGCAGTTAGGGGATCTAATTTCTTCTTTTGATTTCTTCACATGACTACTTGACAAACTGCAACCAACTGTGACCAACAGCATTCAACCACCAACAGGCCAAACGGCCTTTTCTATCAGGGCTCTAGTCTTTAAACATTGTCTGAAAAGTCCCTAGAATTCCAAATTCACACACTTGCAGAAACTATCTGCAGGTAGAAAAACCATACCCTGCTAGAGCATGAGGCAAATCATAGTCAGCTGCTGTGGACAACCTGAAGCAGCCCCATATCCCACATCAGGGATTAAAACAAAAATATATTCTCATAATATTTCTGTGGCTTTTATTTTAAAGAAACCAAAATTCTCACTATACATTGCTATTCGAAAAGGGAGGGAAGGTGCATAATAAAGAAATACTGAATAATACAAGACTGAAAACCTGCTGGGCATAGTCTAAACTCTGCATCTCCATGTCTGATGTCTCCCACTCCTTTTAGCTTTGTTGACTACAACCCACTTCTTTCTTTGGGGCTGGTTCCATACCCTGTTAGCAGATCTCCTTGTCAGATATCCCACAACTCTGGCATTTCTTATATCTTAGGGTCTACAACACAATTCAGGCTTCATCTTCATAGCTTCATGCAATGGCCTCTCCAGGCCTCCATGCGAAGACACTTAAAATTCTTTTTTTTTTTTTTTTTTTTTTTTTTTTGGTTTTTCGAGACAGGGTTTCTCTGTGTAGCCCTGGCTATCCTGGAACTCACTTTGTAGACCAGGCTGGACTCGAACTCAGAAATCCGCCTGCCTCTGCCTCCCAAGTGCTGGGATTAAAGGCATGTGCCACCACGCCCAGCTGCAAAGGCACTTAAATGTTTTCCTTAACTGTAGAGGAAGATTCCATAACCCTTTCCTGTATATGTTGACTTTAAAGCCAGAGCCATATGACAGAAGCTTACAAGTTTTTCTGCTCTATGGGGCTGGAATCCCGGTCCTTCATTGAATTACATTTGCATAAGCTTTCTGGTGAGATGATATCCTTTACTGCCTAAGCTTTTTTTAAAATATCCTTTTACAGTTGGAAGCTTAACTGGGTGGGGGTATGAAGACACCACTGCCTTTATTCCATTTAGCTTTTCTTTTCATTCATACCTTTTCTTAAGCTTTCTATCTCCTTGAACACAGGACTAGACTCCAACAATGCATTTACTGGTGTTTCTTTTCTCCTCAAACTGTATATTTTGTACTTTTCTTTGTTTAGATTGCTCCTTTTCAATTGTAAATCTGTATAAGAATGATAACTAGTAACTACATAATACAGTCAATACTAGACTGTCTTGAAACCGCTTTGATAATGCCATTATCCAAAAACTCTTCAATTTAGCTCCTGGCAAATTTTTAGGACAAGTGTAAAAAGCAGCCAGCCATGTTCTTGGCCAAAATTCCACAAGAATGGCCTAAACCACTTGCTAATATTCTTTCCCTCTGAAACCTCTAATCTACTGTTTTTAAAACCACTGTCTTCCATGTTCCTACTAGGTTGGCCCAGTACACCTTGCTTAAAGCATTTGACTGCTTTTTTCCGGGCAGGGGTGTCTTTGTGACCTTCACAGGCAGCGTGAGAAACCAGAGAAGGCAGTTTAACACAACACAACTCAGTAGCCAGCATTGGTTTAAACTCTGAGAGTCTGACCCTGGATTGTTTTATTTAAACACAGCACAATCTGATGAAAACTAATCTTACAATGATTAACTCCATCCTAAATGTACAAAGTTTACATATTTCATAAAGTACATATGTCACCTTTCATAAAAATAGGCTCTACAGAACAGACTAACTGAGAAAAACAAGGTTTTGAGAAGGCCCAGAAGAGGGTCTGCTGCCAAAAAAGTCTTTGGCCATACATATTGTACAAAGGCTGCCAGGCAAACAGCACATCCTCTCTAGCTTTCTGGAAGGAACGCAGGTTTTGTATTCCTTCCCTTGAAGGAACAACCCTGCCTGCTTTACATTCTAGGTTTCTTTAGTGCATGTCTGAGAGTACAAAGACATCCATATTCCCTAAATCTTTTATAATACAAGTCCAAAGCCTTTCACATGTCACCAACAAACAGCACACAGTCAGGCCTGTTACAGCAATATGCTCCTTCATGGTACCAACTGCTGTCTTTGTTACTGTTCTGTTGCTGTGAAGAGACACCATGACTAATATAACTTGAAAAAGAAAGTATTTAATTGAGAGCTTGATTACAGTTTCAGATTGTTATTCAGTGATCATCATGGCAGGGAGCAGACATGCATGGTGCTAGAGCAAAAGCTGAGAGCTTTGCATCCTGATCTGCAGGCATAAGGCAGAGGAGAGGGTGGGGAGAGGGAGGGAGAGAAAGAGAGAGAGGGAGAGAGCACAAGAGCACCTTGTGTGGGCATTTTTAAAACCTCAAAGTTCCTTCCTAGTGACACATCTTGTAATCCTTTCCAGACAGTTCATTAACTGGGGACTAAGCATGTAAATAAGTATATTCTTATTTAAACTACCACAGGGTTCTCAGCATAAGAGAGTAAAGAAAAACAGACTATTTAAGAAAGTTTGTCACTATCAATTTTTTTTATTAGGTTCAACTTTACTTCAAAAGTGAAAGCAAGGCGGGCTGGTGAGATGGCTCAGTGGGTAAGAGCACCCGACTGCTCTTCTGAAGGTCCGAAGTTCAAATCCCAGCAACCACATGGTGGCTCACAACCACCCGTAATGAGACCTGATGCCCTCTTCTGGAGTGTCTGAAGACAACTACAGTGTGCTTAGATATAATAAATAAATAAATCTTAAAAAAAAAAAGTGAAAGCAAAATAAAGACACTTTCAGGCAATCAGAAGCCAGAGTCGGAGCAGTAGGAGATATTGGTGATAGATAGTCAATGCTAACTGAACAGTGCTTCTTCTTCAGGATACAGAGAAACAGTAGCACACAGTGTCAGTTTCTTTCCCTGCTGCTGCAATAAAGTATCATGAGACAAAAGCATCTTAAGAGAGAAAGAATTTATTCCAGGGTGCAGTCCATCTTGGTGAAGAGCTTGGTGAAGGTGTTGGTAGCTTGAAGCATCTGATCATACTTCATCCACCACTGGAAAGCAGAGAGAATGACTTCAATTCTGGTGCTAAACCTTCCCATCTGTCCTGCCCTTAGGAAAGTATTTCCATCACTATAATCCCTTACAAGAGAGCCCAGAGACTTATCTCTCAGACCATTCCAGATTCTGTCAAGGTGGCAATCAACACTAACAACCACGACAGACAGAAACCTGGAACTACAGGAAATGATGAGCAGCAATAGAAATGGTAACTGTTGACAAGTCTTTTCCTCTTACTCTGTAAGTATGCATGATCGCTAGTAAAACAAACATATTTTCACCAGACATGTTGATGTACATCTGTAATCCTAGCACTTGGAAGGTAGAAGCAGAAGGAATACAAAGCCAGCCTCTGACTACATAGTGAATTCAAGGCCAGTCTGGGGTGGTACATGAGTCTCCCGTCTCAGAAAGAAAACAGAAACATTGTAATTTGAGGTGTGTAATAGACATGATTCTCACATATGACAACAGAGCACATGGGTGAGACCAGGATATGGACAAGAGACTCTTTAATTTGTAAACTGGTACAATATTGACTTTAACAAAAATATAGGCATACCAAGTTTCACAGTGGCATCCTGAAAACAACTTCCAGAATGTAAATAAGAAATATTGGCTTTGAGCTTGACATTGAACAGCTCCGTTGAGATACAGCAGTGTTGGTCTTGATCATATGACTCTCTTCATCAGTGGAATCCCCAGAAAAGCTACTGTCATTTCCCATGTTTCTATACATCACCGTGGGAAGTTCTGCCCTTCCATGTGAGAATAACCTGTCCAACTGCCTTGGCCACAGGAAGCTTCCTGCTTTAGAACCCTGAAAGTTTATGGCTACTTGTGCAATATATTAGCAAGAGTTAGTTAATACGTTAGGATTGGAAAATGGGCCTAAGAGTGGTATGAAATGTAGGGAGATCCAGCACCTGACACACAGCTCTCTGGATCAGTCTGGCCAGGCTCAACAGCTCATGCTGTGACCACTCAGAAGATGGAGGCAGGAAGAGCAGAAGTTCGAAGTCATCCTTAAGCTAGCCTGCAAGCTCAATGCCAACCTGAGCTCATGAAACCTTGTCTCAAAAAGGAAAAAAAAATCAAGTAAAAATTTCCGCCCTTCCGGCTGGCCCACTGCAGCACCGGGCTCCCTGGCCCTGGGGAGTTTCCGGACACCCGCAAGAACCCACACAGGATCTGTCACGGGATCCTAAGACCTCTGGTGATTGGAACACGGTGCCTGCTCCAATCCAATTGCACCGGACCTGAGACTGCATTAATTAAGGAAGCAGATAACTCAAGTCCCTTCCAGTCCACTGCAGCACCGGGGTCTCTGGCCCGGGGAGTCTCTGGACACCCGCAAGCACCCATACAGGATCTGCCATGGGATTCTAAGTCCTCTGGTGAGTGGAACACAACTTCTGCCAGGAGGCAGGTTCAAACACCAGATATCTGGGCACCTTCCCTGCAAGAGGAGAGCTTGCCTGCAGAGAGTACTCTTACCACTGAAACTAAGGATAGAGCTAGTCTCCCAGGTCTGCTGATAGAGGCTAACATAATCACCTGAGGAACAAGCTCTAACCAGAGAAAACTATAACAACTAGCTCCAGAGAATACCAGATGGCAAAAGGCAAACGTAAGAATCCTACTAACAGAAATCAAGGCTGCTCACCATCATCAGAACGCAGCACACCCATGCCACCTAGTCCTGGGCACCCCAACACAACCGAAAAGCTAGACCCGGATTTAAAAGCATATTTCATGATGATAGTAGAGAACATCAAGAAAGGACTTTAATAACTCACTTAAAGAAATACAAGAGAACACTGCTAAAGAGTTACAAGTCCTTAAAGAAAAACAGGAAAACACAACCAAACAGGTAGAAGTCCTTATAGAAAAACAGGAAAACACATCCAAACAGGTAATGGAAATGAACAAAACCATACTAGACCTAAAAAGGGAAGTAGACACAATAAAGAAAACCCAAAGTGAGGCAACGCTGGAGATAGAAACCCTAGGAAAGAAATCTGGAACCACAGACGCGAGCATCAGCAACAGAATACAAGAGATGGACGAAAGAATCTCAGGTGCAGAAGATTCCATAGAGAACATCGGCACAACAATCAAAGATAATACAAAACGCAAAAAGATCCTAACTCAAAATATTCAGGAAATCCAGGACACAATGAGAAGACCAAACATACGGATAATAGGAGTTGATGAGAATGAAGATTTTCAACTTAAAGGGCCAGCAAATATCTTCAACAAAATTATAGAATAAAACTTCCCAAACCTAAAGAATGACATGCCCATGAACATACAAGAAGCCTACAGAACTCCAAATAGACTGGACCAGAAAAGAAATTCCTCCAGACACATAATAATCAGAACAACAAATGCACTAAATAAAGAGAGAATATTAAAAGCATTAAGGGAGAAAGGTCAAGTAACATATAAAGGCAGGCCTATCAGAATTACACCAGACTTTTCACCAGAGACTATGAAAGCCAGAAGATCCTGGACAGATGTTATACAGACACTAAGAGAACACAAATCCCAGCCCAGGCTACTATACCCGGCCAAACTCTCAATTACCATAGATGGAGAAACCAAAGTATTCCACGACAAAACCAAATTCACACATTATCTTTCCACGAATCCAGCCCTTCAAAGGATAATAACAGAAAAAAACCAATACAAGGACGGAAATCATGTCCTAGAACAAGCAAGAAAGTAATCCCTCAAGAAACCAAAAAGAAGGGCTGGAGAGACGGCTCAGCGGTTAAGAGCACTGACTGCTCTTCAGAAGGTCCTGAGTTCAAATCCCAGCAACCACATGGTGGCTCACAACCATCCGTAATAAGATCTGGTGCTCTCTTCCAGAGTGTCTGAAGACAGCTACAGTGTACTTACTAAATAAATATTAAAAAAAAAAAAGAAACCAAAAAGAAGACAGCCACAACAACAGATTGCCAACTCTAACAACAAAAATAAAAGGAAGCAACAATTACTTTTCCTTAATATCTCTTAATATCAATGGACTCAATTCCCCAATAAAAAGACATAGACTAACAGACTGGCTACACAAACAGGACCCAACATTTTGCTGCTTACAGGAAACCCATATTAGGGAAAAAGACAGACACTACCTCAGAGTGAAAGGCTGGAAAACAATTTTCCAAGCAAATGTTCTGAAGAAACAAGCTGGAGTAGCCATTCTAATATCGAATAAAATCGACCTCCAACCCAAAGTTATCAAAAAAGACAAGGAGGGACACTTCATACTCATCAAAGGTAAAATCCTCCAGGAGGAACTCTCATTTCTGAATATCTATGCTCCAATGCAAGGGCAGCCACATTCATTAAAGACACTTTAGTAAAGCTCAAAGCACACATTGCACCTCACACAATAATAGTGGGAGACTTCAACACACCACTTTCATCAATGGACAGATCGTGGAAACAGAAACTAAACAGGGACACAGTGAAACTAACAGAAGTTATGAAACAAATGGATCTGACAGATATCTACAGAACATTTTATCCTAAAACAAAAGGATATACCTTCTCAGCACCTCACAGTACCTTCTCCAAAATTGACCATACAATTGGTCACAAAACAGGCCTCAACAGATACAAAAATATTGAACTTTTTCCATGTATCCTATCAGACCACCATGGCCTAAGGCTGACCTTCAATAACAACATAAATAATGGAAAACCAACATTCACATGGAAACTGAACAACACTCTTCTCAATGATATCTTGGTCAAGGAAGGAATAAAGAAAGAAATTTAAAACTTTTTAGAGTTTAATGAAAATGAAGCCACAACATACCCAAACCTATGGGATAAAATGAAAGCATTTCTAAGAGGGAAACTCATAGCTCTGACTGCCTCCAAGAAGAAACAGGAGAGAGCACACACTAACAGCTTGACAACACATCTAAAAGCTCTAGAAAAAAAGGAAGAAAATTCACCCAAGAGGAGTAGATGGCAGGAAATAATCAAACTCAGGGGTGAAATCAACCAAGTGGAAACAAGAAGAACTATTCAAAGAGTTAACCAAAGGAGGAGTTGGTTCTTTGAGAAAGTCAACAAGATAGATAAACCCTTAGCTAGACTCACTAGAGGGCACAGGGACAACATCCTAATTAACAAAATCAGAAATGAAAAGGGAGACATAACAACAGATCCTGAAGAAACCCAAAACACCATCAGATCCTTCTACAAAAGGATATACTCAACAAAACTGGAAAACCTGGATGAAATGAACAAATTTCTAGACAGATACCAGGTACCAAAGTTAAATCAGGATCAAGTTAACGATCTAAACAGTCCCATATCCCCCAAAGAAATAGAAGCAGTCATTAATAGTCTCCCAGCCAAAAAAAAGCCCAGGTCCAGTCGGGTTTAGTGCAGAGTTCTATCAGACCTTCAAAAAAGATCTATTTCCAGTTATACACAAACTATTTCACAAAATACAAATAGAAGGTACTCTACCCAACTCATTTTATGAAGCCACAATTACTCTGATACTAAACCACAGAAAGATCCAACAAAGATAGAAAACTTCAGACCAATTTCTCTTATGAATATCGAGGCAAAAATACTCAATAAAATTCTCGCTAACCAAATCCAAGAACACATTAAAGCAATCATCCATCCTGACCAAGTAGGTTTTATTCCAGGGATGCAGGGATGGTTTAATATACGAAAATCCATCAATGTAATCCATTATATAAACAAACTCAAAGACAAAAACCATATGATCATCTCGTTAGATGCAGAAAAAGCATTTGAGAAGATCCAACACCCATTCATGATAAAAGTCTTGGAAAGATAAGGAATTCAAGGCCCATACCTAAACATGATAAAAGCAATCTACAGCAAACCAGTAGCCAACATCAAACTAAATGGTGAGAAGCTGGAAGCAATCCTACTAAAATCAGGGACTGCCCACTTTCTCCCTACCTCTTCAACATAGTACTTGAAGTATTAGCCAGAGCAATTCGACAACAAAAGAAGATCAAGGGGATACAAATTGGAAAAGAGGAAGTCAAAATATCACTTTTTGCAGATGATATGATAGTATATATAAGTGACCCTAAAAATTCCACCAGAGAACTCCTAAACCTGATAAACAGCTTCGGTGAAGTAGCTGGATATAAAATTAACTCAAACAAGTAATGGCCTTTCTCTACACAAAGAATAAGCAGGCTGAGAAAGATATTAGGGAAACAACACCCTTCTCAATAGTCACAAATAATATAAAATATCTTGGCGTGACTCTAATTAAGGAAGTGAAAGATCTGTATGATAAAACCTTCAAGTCTCTGAAGAAAGAAATTAAAGAAGATCTCAGAAGATGGAAAGATCTCCCATGCTCATGTATTGGCAGGATCAACATTGTAAAAATGGCTATCTTGCCAAAAGCAATCTACAGATTCAATGCAATCCCCATCAAAATTCCAACTCAATTCTTCAACGAATTAGAAGGAGCAATTTGCAAATTCATCTGGAATAACAAAAAACCTAGGATAGCAAAAACTTTTCTCAAGGATAAAAGAACCTCTGGTGGAATCACCATGCCTGACCTAAAGCTGTACTACAGAGCAATTGTGATAAAAACTGCATGGTACTGGTATACTGACAGACAAGTAGACCAATGGAATAGAATTGAAGACCCAGAAATGAACCCACAAACCTATGGTCACTTGATCTTTGACAAGAGATCTAAAACCATCCAGTGGAAGAAAGACAGCATTTTCAACAAATGATGCTGGCACAACTGGTTGTTATCATGTAGAAGAATGCGAATTGATCCATTCCTATCTCCTTGTACTAAGGTCAAATCTAAGTGGATTAAGGAACTCCACATAAAACCAGAGACACTGAAACTTATAGAGGAGAAAGTGGGGAAAAGCCTGGAAGATATGGGTACAGGGGAAAAATTCCTGAATAGAACAGCAATGGCTTGTGCTGTAAAATTGAGGATTGACAAATGGGACCTCATGAAACTGCAAAGCTTCTGCAAGGCAAAAGACACAGTCAATAAGACAAAAAGGCCACCAACAGATTGGGAAAGGATCTTTACCTAACTTAAATCAGATAGGGGACTAATATCCAATATATATATAAAGAACTCAAGTGGGTGTACTCCAGAAAATCAAATAACCCCATTAAAAGATGGGGCTCAGAGCTGAACAAAGAATTCTCACCCGAGGAATACCAAATGGCTGAGAAGCACCTGAAAAAATGTTCAACATCCTTAATTATCAGAGAAATGCAAATCAAAACAACCCTGAGATTACATCTCACACCAGTCAGAATGGCTAAGATGAAAAATTCAGGTGACAGCAGATGCTGGCGAGGATGTGGAGAAAGAGGAACACCCCTCCATTGTTGGTGGGATTGCAAGCTTGTACAACCACTCTGGAAATCAGTCTGGCGGTTTCTCAGAAAATTGGACATAGTACTCCCGGAGGATCCAGCAATACCTCTCCTGGGCATATATCCAGAAGATGTCCCAACCGGTAAGAAGGACACATGCTTCACTATGTTCATAGCAGCCTTATTTATAATAGCCAGAAGCTGGAAAGAACCCAGATGCCCCTCAACAGAGGAATGGATACAAAAAATGTGGTACATTTATACAATGGAGTACTACTCAGCTATTAAAAAGAATGAATTTATGAAATTCCTAGGCAAATGGTTGGACCTAGAGGGCATCATCCTGAGTGAGGTAACACAATCACAAAAGAACTCAAATGATATTTACTCACTGATAAGTGGATATTAGCCCAGATATTTAGTATAGCGAGATATAAGGTACAATTTGCAAAACACATGAAACTGAAGAAGAACAAAGACCAAAGTGTGGACACTTTGCCCCTTCTTAGAATTGGAAACAATCACCCATAGAAGGAGTTACAGAGACAAAGTTTGGAGCTAAGACAAAAGGATGGACCATCTAGAGACTGCCATATCCAGGGATGCATCCCATAATTAGCCTCCAAACGATGACACCATTGCATACACTAGCAAGCATTTGCTGCAAGGACCGTGATATAGCTGTCTCTTGTGAGACTAGGCCGGGGCCTAGCAAACACAGAAGTGGATGCTCACAGTCAGCTATTGGATGGATCACAGGGCCCCCAATGGAGGAGCTAGAGAAAGTATCCAAGGAGCTAAAGAGATCTGCAACCCTGTAGGTGCAACATTATGAACTAATCAGTACCCCGGAGCTCTTGACTCTAGCTGCATATGTATCAAATGATGGCCTAGTCGTGAAAAGAGAGGCCCATTGGTCGTGCAAACATTATATGCCCCAGTACAGGGGAATGCCAGGGCCAAAAAATGGGAATGGGTGGGTAGGAGATTGGGGGTGGGGTGGGGGGGACTTTTGGGATAGCATTGGAAATTGAGGAAAATACGTAATAATAATAATAATAATAAATTTCCTACACAATTTGAAGCCTGCTAACACATTAAACCCACCACTGCAGTGATCTTCTGTCTTGTTCCCCCTTCTTTCCTGCACAACCCCCACCTCTAAAACAGTCTTGGTCCATATGCGGTACTCAATTACTCACTGTTCCTTAAGGAATAACTGTAAGGGAGCAAGCTGGTGGATGAGAAGGGAGCAGGTTGACTACCAATCAGAGTTAACCATGGCTGTGATGGAGACAGACTGGTGAGGTTTTGAGGGTCCCTCTAAGCTCAGGCAACCACACTTGGGTTAGTTAGGAATCAGTTAGGAGCAGACAAGTAACAGGACTGGTGTAAGACTTTAAGACCAATCAGAAAATGACTGTAATCTCAGTAGTAGGAAGGGAGAAAGGTAAAGGTTTGAGGTCCCTGGGCTACAGAGGAGACCACTCTGAAGAAGGGGGGAGAGAGGAAAAAAGGGAAGAGAAGCAGAGGGAAAGGAAGGGAAAGGGGAAAGAGAAAAGGGGAGGGGAGGGGAGGGGAGGGGAGGGGGGAGAGGAGGGGAGGGGAGGGGGGAGAGGAGGGGAGGGGAGGGGAGGTACTCAACTGGAATTTCATAAACTAGGCACTGGATCATAGTAGTTGAACAGAAAGGGCTGAAGACAAAAGAAAGGTAGAAAGGTTCGTCAGAAAGGGTTAGCCTGGGACACAGTTGCATAACTGACCTCTAGAGGATAGATAGGTGGCTTTCGCAAATACTGGCTTTTTACACTCTAAAAGCATCTACATGGATAGTTGAAAATAGAGCCTCAAATCTCCAGAGATAAACTCTAAATTCACAGACTTGACTCAGATCTGGACATGAGAGAGGATAATATCACCAAGGAAGGATGAGGGAACATATCTAGAGAAAAGGAGGAAAAGGGGGCTCTTGACAAATGGCCGTTATGTTTACATAATCCCACTTGAGAGAGGAGATTGGACCAAAAAGAGAGAAAACAGCCTAGTGGGCAGACATAGAGAGCAAAAGGAATGCCATGGAACTCCCTGAGACTGGGTGGACGAGCATCCAGTGGCTGTGGCTCCTATAGGATCGTCCTGACTGATTAGTTAATCAAGGGGGCTGTAAACCTGGATTGTAAAGGCCAGAGCACAGCGCATGTGCAGAGGTTGCACTGGCAAAATGAAGTGGGGCTATGGCCGACTCAGCTGCTGGAGAACTAAAGTGTACCAGAGAAGCAGGAAGGGGATGGCGGAAAGGCCCAGAAGTCAGATGAGAGGAGCAAGGCTTCCTGGGAAGGCTAATACTTCCTGATCATCCAGTTTCCCTGGCTGCAGTAAGCTTCAGGGTGAAGCAAGGGAAGACAGCTTAGTCTAAGCCCCAGACACCTTAAAGCTGTGCTCTTGCTGCACTGCCCTCTCTGGTTCATTACTGTTCTTTCAGCAAGAACCTGGGCAGGCACTGTTTTTCCAGTCACAAGGCCAAACAAATGATCAAAGTCAGGAAAGGGCCCATATTCCTACTGTTCCCAAGATACCCTAACACCGCTTTGTGAAGCTCTTAATATCACTTAGCTCCTCCTGGTACTCAACGGGATGAAAAACTTTCACAGAGTGCTAACTATTCCAACAAAACCTACTTGAACTCTTACCCATTCCTTGCATCTGACCTTGACATTCCTTGAAAATAAACCCCAGCTAACTAGCTCAAAGGAGCAGGGACAAAGGATGGGGTGAACAGATAGATAAAAGATTTCTGTTTTGTTTTAATTAAGAGAAAATGTTTCATCTTTGTGGCCCTGGTGGGTCTAGAACTCACTACATAGAATAAGCTGCCCTCAAATTCATAGAGAGCCACCTGTCTCAGCCTACCTACTGCCAAGACCAAAATGAGAGCCACCAGTCGAAGCTGAGATAAAGGATTTTCGATGTTCCTAAGAAGTATACCTAAACCTCGAGGCATCCAGGCATTCCCACCTGTGTGGAAACTGCCAGTAATCTGTGTGTGGAGAGTTGTACTGAAACAGCTGTCTTCTGGATGATGGTGACAAGGCTTGCTGGGAACCAGAGGCTGCTCTGGTCACTTTATTGGTCCTGTGGTGAAGACAGAGCAACTCTCCCTCCCCTTCCCCATAAACCAGGAGACTCAGGCTTAGAGAGAGAGAAGCTGGCCTGGATCTTAAAGAGGAGGGAGGAGGCAGTGAGACTGAGATCTGAACTTACCAGAGCCACTGTGTGAAGCAGCTTGTAGTTGGGCCACATCTGTTTTCATCATACTGGACAAGTAGAATGGATCATTTGAATTTTCTACTTTTATAAAACTGGGTGACCATGTGGTTATGAAACATTTGTGGGTTTCACATTCCAACAGGTTGTCTGCCATATTTATCCTGAGAAATATGAGTGGCTGAGGGGGTACACGCCAGCAAGCAAAGGCAGGGCACAGATGCTGTAGAAGGCCACGTCTGTATCACTCCCCTCTGCAAGAGTCCTGTCAAAACACATCTTGACTTACAGATGGACATACAAACACAGACAGACAAGGCACCTGCTGGAGCAGGGTGTGGCAAGGGTATGGTTCAGACTAGTGCTGCAACTATGACTGTAACAAAGCCTCTTTTTCTGTTAAGAAGATCAAGGAAGGTCCTCCTGACTTCCTGCATCCATCCTCCGGGTTGTCATCCTCAGAAGGGCTCAGCTTCAAGAGGAAGTATGTTTCCTAAAGTAGAAAAAATATGAAATAGTGTAAGCCAAAATAACAAGGTGCATACAGGGATTTAAAACAAGTTCTGGTGATCTAAAGCTAAGCATATTCGTGTGCACATTCAGCTCAGCTATTTTATGAATCTGATGAGTAGCCTGTGCATGGAGTAACATTTTCTGCATCTTTGTGAACCATGTTTGTGAAGCTGTGTGATTTAGTGATTGAGAATGGAGAAGCTCTGATGAGGACAGGCCCCTGCTGATGAGGGCACAGTGCATTTTCTTACTTTTGAACAGTGGACTGCATGGTTGATAAGTTTGAGATTCTTAGGTGAGAACAAACAGCATAGGAGTTGCGAGTGAAGTAAGAATCCTCAAATTACAATGGTCCCTCCTTAGCCACAGGGTAAGCCTCATCCCCGCGGATATCTGAAATCATGAAAGATGCTAGGTTCTATACAAATGTTTGCTTCCTATCTATACATAACTATGACACTATCAAACAACAACAACAATAATGAGGTAGGAAATTATAACATACTATAAAAGAAAAGTATTTTACTGTACTGAACTTAGTTTTCCTATGGTAGCAGGAGACACCTACTTGGCAAAATAAAGAAGGGCAATGTTCTCTGTGATATCACATTAGGGCACTAACTAAGGGTACTAGAACACAAGCATCATGATGCCACAACAGACCTTCTGATAACTGAGATAGATACTAGGTAACTAAGAACTGGGTAGTATATACACGGTGGCTACAGTGGACAGGGGGGATGGATGATACCTGGTGGGCAAATGGAACAAGACAATGATGAGTAAATACAATGTCTTTGTGGTAGTTTGAATGTGCTTGGTCCAGGAATGGCACTATTAGGAGGTATGGCCTTGTTGGAATAACTGTGGCCTTGTTGGAGAAAGTGTGTCACTGTGGGTGTGGGTAATGAGACCCTCCACCTAACCACGTGCAAGTCCCCTAGCAGCCTTCAAATGAAGATATAGAATTCTCAGCTCCATCCTGCCTGGACACTGCCACACTCCCACCTTGATGATAATGGACCTCTTAATCTGTAAGCCATCCCCTATTAAATGTTGCCCTTATAAGCCTTGCCTTGGTCATGGTGTCTGTTCACAGCAATAAAACCCTAACTAAGAAAGTCATGATAGACATCGCTAATGGAATCATGGATTGTTCTATAATAAACTAATGAGTGCTGCCAGCCATTTGCAATACTCTAACCTTAATAGGATCCTGAGCTAATGAAAGAATGTGGACTGTGAAGATGAAGTAATTGGACTGTGATTAGTGACATTGACTGTGGATGTGGTGTTTATTGTATAAGAGAACATTCTTTTCTTGACTCTGTAGCCCAAAGTGACCTTAAACATATGATCTTCCTGCTTCGACCTCCCAGCACACACACACACACACACACACACACACACGCACACACACACTCATGCTCACACACACAGACACACACATGTACACAGGCTCACTCACACACACATAGAAACACACACACTTGCACGCACACATAGAATCACACACACACACACACACACACACACACACACTCACATGAAAAAATACAGAAAGGAGACAGAGATACAAGAGTGCAGAGAAGAGAAAACCAACACAGAGGGAAAAAAAATAATGATTTTAGCAGAGAATACAAGTTTTATTTTATGAATAATTCCTTTCTTTGCATGTTTGAAAATTACCAAAATAGGAATTTGGAGTCAGGGTTGATGATACTTAGGGACATGTGGGTGATGATGGATTCCAAGTGGGAGATGAGAATAGCAGTGTTCTCCTGAGCTGGAAAAAGGCGCCTGCACTGCAGAGGACTGCGATTCAGAGTGTGAACAACTCTGCCTGAGCTCACCCAGGTGGTCATCACACTAGTGCCCAAGCTTGAGGCATGAGGGATCTCCCCTTACCTCTGGCTTTGCCAGGTAGACAGAACAAATGCTAGTCACCGAGCCAAGGGAGTAAAGGCATAGGAGCTCACAACCAGAGGACAAGCAGCCGTGTCTAACTGTACGTGTGCCAGCACTGTTTCCCAGCTCCCATTTAGACCTTGACCATTGGTAGAAGACCCCCGCCCCCCATGGCTCTCAGTCCATTCTGGCTCCTGCATCTATCACTATTATTCAGTACCCCCAAGACGTCTACTCATAATCATAATTTTGTAGCATGAACCAAACTACATCCTTTTCAAGTTTTCTGTCAGGTCATATTTTAACTTGTTACAAGAAACAAACAATCAAAAAACAAAAACAAAAAATCCTCAATAACTTTTTGAAAGTATAGGATTAAAACTGATTGTTTAAGTAATGTCTTAGTTAGGGTTTGACTGCTGTGAGCAAATACCATGACCAAGGCAAGTCTTATAAAAGACACCACTAAATTGGGGCTGACTTGCAGGTTCAGTTCATCATCATCAAGGTGGGAGCATGACAGCATCTAGCCAGGCATGGTTCAGTCAGAGCTGAGAGTTCTACATGTTCATCTGAAAGTTGCTAACAGAATACTGGCTTCCAGGCAGCTAGAATGAGGATCTTAAAGCCCACACCCACAGTGACACACCTACTCCAACAATGCCACACCTATTTCAACAGGGCTACACCTTCTAATAGTGCCACTCCCTGGGCCAAGCATATACAAACCATCACAAGTGATATACATGCGTACCCATGCTCTCAAGGTAGAAATAGCTGCATTCTGTCTGTGCCCTGGAATGAACTTTTACCAGTCGAGCAGAGAGAACAATCTGGAAATAGAAGGCCTAGACCTGGGTACCCTGAAACTTCATTTCTTTCCATGAAACCAGTCACAAATGTCAATTGTGGCTTTTCCAAAATAAACTTTCTTGCAGAGTCTGATTGTACATGCCATTGAGGGACAGCATTGTTGCTTTTCTATAGTCCAGCAAGTACTTTCTCCAGAAGGGCATAGAAAGACTGATTCAGCCTAAGAAACTTTATGCTTCTTCTGTTCTGGGGACATGACTGGTGTTTGCTGAATGGTATCATGGGCTGGATAATTGTGCTAATTCTTAACCCTGGTTAAGAGGTTCAGAATCACATCAGATTCCCATCTGTGATCAAAGCCATGTGCCCTGGCTGCCTTTGCATCCTTGTAGCCCAGGTTGGCCTCAAGCTTGCTCTTTAGCCTAGAAAGACCTTGAAGTTCTGGTTCTCCTGCCTCCATCTCCCACTTGCTGGGATGACAAGGGTGTTCCACCATGCCCAGAGATGCTTTTGACTTCTTATTCTATTCCAGCTGTCATTGTGTAAGTCACTTTGACATCTCAGGATGAGGAGGTGTGGAAATCAGGAAAAGAGCAGTAGCTGAACCTGAAATACCCCAAGGCTGCTTCACTAGCAGGCTATTCCTCCAGCAGGCTGTTCCTCCAGCAGGATGTTTTCAGGCTGCATATGTGCCAGCAGAATCCAGGCAACTTCTGGAACACATGTGCTGCAGCCAGCACCTGACCTGAGTCCACATTCAATATAAGAAAGGCAAAGTTTCATCAAGTACTCTTAACTGTCAAGAGCAATACAATGGAGCTGTCAGATGGTATTTTGTGATGTGCAGATGCTATGAAGGAAGAGTGTACTGCTGCAATGCTCTACCAGCCCAAAGTGTCACATCTGCATGACTTGATGACACATAAACTGCACCACAAGACCTGGGAAAAATGGGAACTGCATTGTAGATCTGCTGTACCAGATATAGTCTATGACAATTTTGCAATAGACTCCACTATCCAAATTTCTCTTTTCCGTGTGTGTGGGTTTACATGTGTACAAAAACATAAAGTACATGTGCAGATTTGTGCTTATACATATGGAAACCAACCTTGGTCAACCTTGAGTGCCATTCCTCAGGAGCCAGCCACCTTGTCTTCTACGGCATGGTCTCTCTTGCCTTGGAACTCTCCAATTGGGCTAATAAGACTGGCTAGTGAGCCCCTGGGACTCCCCTGATTGTGTCTGCCAGATTGGGGTTGTAAGAATGCATCACCATGCCTTTTAAAGGGGAGAATGAACTTAGATTCTCAGCACTACACTGACTACATTGCATAGCCCCATTGTTCCATTCTTACATGAGTAAGTTCCCTGCAATCAAGTGGCTATAGTTAAGGATGAGTTAATGTCATAAGGCACTGGATTCCAGGTTCCTGGCTTACTGTTGGCCATGCCCACTGACGATCCACACCTCTGTTTTTCCATGTATCCTATACCTGGGTGTCATTGTCTTTTTTTTCCCCAGGTCAAAGTACTACATGGTCTACAAAACACTTTAATTCTTCATAGGAGAAGAGCCTCAAAAACATAAAGCCACATGGAATAAAGTAAAAGACTCACTAGACAACTGGCCAATTGGATTCAGGGTCCAAATGTCAGGGAAGAGATCTTGCACCAGAGAGGTACTGATGAATGTCACAAGGCTTGTGGAAATTCCTGGAGAAGTCTATCAGCCTATGTGAAACATTTGTAATTCCAATACTTAAATGCTACTCTGGGTCTGGCCAGCATGGTGGACATACTGAAAAAGGACCCCTATGAACAGGTGCAAAAGCAGAAGAGTGAGACCTCTCCCTGAATCACCTGGTTTCTGTTCAGACATCTGCTGGGACTGCTGACACTTGAGCAACTAAACAGTGTCACCAGGAGCACACACAACACTCTAAGTTCCCTTGGGAACACTTTGCCACTTCAGAAAACATACCTTCACATCAGAGCAATCAACAGCATTATGGTCTAAAATTTCTTCTTTCCTTCTAAGGAGAAAGGGTTGCAAGAAATATTTAAAAATGAACCTGTCAACTCTCCATGGGCCAGACCATACTTCCTTGCTCCTTCTGGCCTGCCAACTCTCTGGTCACACCAGACCACTGGACCATCTCTCCAGAGGTTACCTCTGCTTGCCATCTCTCTAATGGAGGCCCCCGAGTTCCTCTCGCTACCATGTAACACACCACACCTCACGGTCAGCCATCACATCACAAAATCCAGTACCCCAGTAAAATCAAGACTCTTAAAGCTTAATTAACCAATCAGATTTATGTATCAATAGAATTACAATTTACAAGATGCCAATACAATAATTTCAGAGCCAATTGATAATGATAAAAGCTTTATCCCAATATTTCTAGCCTTGGGAAATCATAGTTACTTGTGGCTGGTAAATGCCACGTGGGTACATGTCTGCAGCCATCTTCCTTTCTCTCCTCTGAGTCAGTCTCTCTCTCTCTCTCTCTCTCTCTCTCTCTCTCTCTCTCTCTCTCTCTCTCCCTCTCTCTCTCCCTCTCCCCCTCCCCCTCCCCCCCTCTCTCTCTCTCTCTCTCTCTCTCTCTCTCTCTCTCTCTCCTCTTAGCTCTGCCTTCCTTTTCTCTGTCCAATCACAGACCTCCCACTGCCCTAATGTGATTGGACAGGGAAAATCCTGCAACATTTCACCCTTTCTGCTTAATTAAAACAAAACAAAACAAAACAAAAAAAACCAAACAAACAAATAAAAAACCAACTTTCTCTCAAAATATAATTTGAGCACAACCATTACCATTTTGCAATTTATATGGTATAAGATAGACCTAACACCCAGTCTAACATTTTTGCCAATAAAATTGAACACTGTCCTCTGTCCTAACTTAAAAGATTATAGCTCTGCACCTGGCTATGTCTTGGCCTCAGACTGAATGCTATCTGGAAACTATCCTCTCAGATCTGTTCCTCTCAAAGTAAATACCCTGGTTTGGCTAGGAGACTATAAGTCTTCAACCCTGTCAGAAATCCAAGAAAAACTGATATTAACTGAAAATATATGGGAAGCCTAACACAACTTCGAAAACTTAGCCAATTTATAGAGACCACTGATCACCTGGACAGTCCCTTTCTTCAAAATGTTGGAGCATCGGTCTTCAGCCTTCTGGACAGGATCATCTGACAGACCTTATAGAAACAGGATATTAAGGACTAGCCTACTCTGTCTCAGCAGAATCAAGCTGTCCTAAACTTGTAATTGTATCCTTTCTTTTGACAGTACTATGACTGTAGATGAAATGAGGCAATTCTTGCCTAGTGGCTGTCTTGTCACAACAGGAGTAACTCAGAGATGCTCAATTTCTTCTTTGAATCCAAGACAGGGAAAGCTGTCAGGAGCAGACATTAATTAACTTATTTGAATAAATGATATTAAATGTCACATTCTGTGGATTTATGACATTTTTGAAAACCAACTAACTATGTAAAGTAATCTGGACTGTTGCCAGTTAACTACTCTCAGGTATTTCTAATTAAAATCTTGAAAACACTCAAACAATAAACTCACAGCCATGAATCTGATACTTGGCCCTAAACTCACAGGCTTAAACATCTCCAATCAGTTTATAATAACAGCAATAGAAGGACTGGGTCAAAGTCCTGTACTTTTAAATTTTTAGTATTAATAGAAGAAATTTATACCAATGAAAACCTTGATTTTGCATCAAAATTAATTCTGTACCAAAGTGAAACTTCCTGTAGACTTAGATTTTTCCTCATAAAATCTTCTATAAGGCAAAGGACACTGTCAAGAAAACAAAAAGGCCACCAACAGATTGGGAAAGGATCTTTACCAATCCTAAATCTGATAGAGGGCTAATATATAATATATGTAAAGAACTCAAGAAGTTAGACTCCAGAAAACTAAATAACCCTATTAAAAATGGGGTAAAGAGCTAAACAAAGAATTCTCAACTGAGGAATATCAAATGGCTGAGAAGCACCTAAAAAATGTCCAACATCCTTAACCATCAGGAAAATGCAAATCAAAACAACCCTGAGATTCCACCTCAAACCACTCAGAATGGCTAAGATCAAAAATTCAGGTGACAGAAGATGCTGGTGAGGATGTGGAGAAAGAGAAACACCCCTCCATTGCTGATGGGATTGCAAGCTGGTACAACCACTCTGGAAATCAGTTTGGCAGTTCCTCAGAAAATTAGACATAATACTACCAGAGAATCCAGCAATACCACTCCTGGGCATATACCCAGAAGATGCTCCAGCTTGTAATAAGGACACAAACTCCACTATGTTCATAGCAGCCTTATTTATAATAGCCAGAAGCTGGAAAGAACCCAGATGTCCCTCAACAGAGGAATGAATACAGAAAATGTGGTACATTTATTTATAATAGCCGGAAGCTGGAAAGAAACCAGATGTCCCTCAACAGAGGAATGAATACAGAAAATGTGGTACAGTTACACGATGGAGTACCACTCAGCTATTAAGAACAATGAATTTGCCCTTCCAGTCAGCCCCAGCACCGAGTCACCTTGGGCGCAGAGTCTGTGGACACCCCCAAGGTCAACAGAGCACTCTCCACGGGATCTTAGGACCTCTGGTGAATGGAACACAACTTCTGCCAGGAGGCAGGTTCGAACATCAGATATTTGGGCACCTTCCCTGCAAGAGGAGAGCTTGCCTGCAGAGAGTGCTCTGACCACTGAAACTCAGGAGAGAGCTAGTCTCCCAGGTCTGCTGATAGAGACTAATAGAATCACAAGAGGAACAAGCTCTAACCAGAGACAACTATAACAACTGACTCCAGAGATTACCAGATGGTGAGAGGCAAATGTAAGAATCTTACTAACAGAAGCCAAGACCACTCACCATTATCAGAATGCAGCACTCCCACCTCACCCAGTCCTGGGCACCCCAACACACCCGAAAAGCTAGACCCAGATTTAAAAGCATATCTCATGATAATGGTAGAGGACATCAAGAAGGACTTTAATAACTCACTTAAAGAAATACAGGAGAACACTGCTAAAGAGTTACACGTCCTTAAAGAAAAACAGGAAAACATCCAAACAGGTGATGGAAATGAACAAAACAATACTAGACCTAAAAAGCAAAGTAGACACAATAAAGAAAACCCAAAATGAGGCAACACTAGAGATAGAAACCCTAGGAAAGAAATCTGGAACCATAGATGCAAGCAAGCATCAGCAACAGAATACAAGAGATGGAAGAGAGAATCTCAGGTGCAGAAGATTCTATAGAGAACATCGGCACAACAATCAAAGAAAATACAAAATGCAAAAAGATCCTAACTCAAAACATCCAGGAAATCCAGGACACAATGAGAAGACCAAATGTACGGATAATAGGAGTTGATGAGAATGAAGATTTTCAACTTAAAGGGCCAGCAAATATCTTCAACAAAATTATAGAAGAAAACGTCCCAAACCTAAAGAAAGAGATGCCCATGAACATACAAGAAGCCTACAGAACTCCAAATAGACTGGACCAGAAAAGAAATTCCTCCCGACACATAATAATCAGAACAACAAATGCACTAAATAAAGAGAGAATATTAAAAGCAGTAAGGGAGAAAGGTCAAGTAACATATAAAAGCAGGCCTATCAGAATTACACCAGACTTTTCACCAGAGACTATGAAAGCCAGAAGAGCCTGGACAGATGTTATAAAGACACTAAGAGAACACAAATGCCAACCCAGGCTACTATACCCAGCCAAACTCTCAATTATCATAGATGGAGAAAACAAAGTATTCCACGACAAAACCAAATTCACACATTATCTTTCCACGAATCCAGCCCTTCAAAGGATAATAACAGAAAAAAAACAATACAAGGACAGAAACCACAACCTAGAAAAAACAAGAAAGTAATCCCTCAACAAACCAAAAAGAAGACAGCCACAAGAACAGAATGCCAACTCTAACAACAAAAATAATGGGTAGTAACAATTACTTTTCCTTAATATATTAATATCAATGGACTCAACTCCCCAATAAAAAGACATAGACTAACAGACTGGCTATACAAACAGGACCCAACATTTTGCTGCTTACAGGAAACCCATCTCAGGGGAAAAACAGACACTACCTCAGAGTGAAAGGCTGGAAAACAATTTTCCAAGCAAATGTTCTAAAGAAACAAGCTGGAGTAGCCATTCTAATATAGAATAAAATCGACTTCCAACCCAAAGTTAGCAAAAAAAAAAAAAAAAAAAAAAAAAGACAAGGAGGAACACTTCATACTCATCAAAGGTAAAATCCCCCAAGAGGAACTCTCAATTCTGAATAGCTATGCTCCAAATGAAAGAGCCGCCACATTCATTAAAGAAACTTTAGTAAAGCTCAAAGTACACATTGTACCTCACACAATAATAGTGGGAGACTTCAACACACCACTTTCATCAATTGACAGATCGTGGAAACAGAAACTAAAGAGGGACACAGTGAAACTAACAGAAGTTATGAAACAAATGGATTTAACAGATATCTACAGAACATTTTATCCTAAAACAAAAGGATATACCTTCTTCTCAGCACCTCATGGTACCTTCTCCAAAATTGACCATATAATTGGTCACAAAACAGGGCTCAACAGAAACAAATATATTGAAATTGTCCCATGCATCCTATCAGATCACCATGGATTAAGGCTGATCTTCAATTACAACATAAATAATAGACAGCCAACATTCATGTGGAAAATGAACAACACTCTTCTAAATGATACCTTGGTGAAGGAAGGAATAAAGAAAGAAATTAAAGACTTTTTAGAGTTTAATGAAAATGAAGCCACAACATACCCAAACCTATGGGACACAATGAAAGCATTTCTAAGAGGGAAATTCATAGCTGTAAGTGCCTCCAAAAAGAAACTAGAGAGAGCACACACTAGCAGCTTGACAACACACCTAAAAGTTCTAGAACAAAAGGAAGCAAATTCACCCAAGAGGAGTAGATGGCAGGAAATAATCAAACTCAGGGGTGAAATCAACCAAGTGGGAACAAGAAGAACTATTCAAAGAATCAACCAAAGGAGGAGCTGGTTCTTTGAGAAAATCAACAAGATAGAAAAACCCATAGCCAGACTCACTAGGGGGCACAGGGAAAGCATTCTAATTAACAAAATCAGAAATAAAAAGGGAGACATAACAACAGATTCTGAAGAAATCCAAAACACCATCAGATACTTCTACAAAAGGCTATACTCAACAAAACTGGAGAACCTGGATGAAATGGAGAAGTTTCTAGACAGATACCAGGTACCAAAGTTGAATCAAGATCAGGTTAATGATCTAAACAGCCCTATATCCCCCAAAGAAATAGAAGCAGTCATTAATAGTCTCCCAACCAAAAAAAGCACAGGACCAGATGGGTTTAGTGCAGAGTTCTATCAGACCTTCAAAGAAGATCTAATCCCAGTTCTTCTCAAGCTATTCCACAAAATAGAAACAGAAGGTACTCTACCCAACTCATTCTATGAAGCCACAATTACTTTGATACCTAAACCACAAAAAGACCCAACAAAGATAAAGAACTTCACACCAATTTCCTTTATGAATATTGATGCAAAAATCCTCCATAAACTTCTTGCTAACCGAATCCAAGAACACATCAAAACAATCATCCATCCTGACAAAGTAGGTTTTATTCCAGGGATGCAGGGATGGTTCAATATACGGAAATCCATCAACGTAATCAAGTATATAAACAAACTCAAAGACAAAAACCACTTGATCATCTCATTAGATTCTGAAAAAGAATTTGACAAAATCCAACACCCATTCATGATAAAAATCTTGGAATCATCAGGAATTCAAGGCCCATACCTAACCATGATAAAAGCAATCTACAGCAAACCAGTAGCCAACATCAAAGTAAATGTTGAGAAGCTGGAAGCAATCCCACTAAAATCAGGGACTAGACAAGGCTGTCCACTCTCTTCCTACCTATTCAACATTGTACTTGAAGTCCTAGCCAGAGGAATTAGACAACAAAAGGAGATCAAGGGGATACAAATTGGAAAGGAAGAAGTCAAAATATCACTTTTTGCAGATGATATGATAGTATATATAAGTGATCTTAAAAATTCCACGAGAGAACTCCTAAGCCTGATAAACAGCTTCAATGAAATAGCCAGATATAAAATTAACTCAAACAAGTCAATAGCATTTCTGTACACAAAGGATAAACAGGCTGAGAAAGAAATTAGGGAAACAACACCCTTCTCAATAGTCACAAATAATATAAAATACCTTGGCATGACTCTAACTAAGGAAGTGAAAGATCTGTATGATAAGAACTTCATTTCTCTGAAGAAAGAAATTAAAGAAAATCTCAGAAGATGGAAAGATCTCCCATGCTCATGGATCGGCAGGATCAATATAGTAAAAATGGCTATCTTGCCAAAAGCAATCTACAGATTCAATGCAATCCCCATCAAAATTCCAACTCAATTCTTCAACGAATTAGAAAGGGCAATCGGCAGATTCACCTGGAATAACAAAAAACCTAGGATAGCAAAAACTTTTCTCAAGGATAAAAGAACCTCTGGTGGAATCACTATGCCTGACCTAAAGCTGTACTACAGAGCAATTGTGATAAAAACTGCATTGTACTGGTATAGCAACAGACAAGTAGAACAATGGAATAGAATTGAAGACCCAGAAATGAACCCACACACCTATGGTCACTTGATCTTTGACAAGGGAGCTAAAACCATCCAGTGGAAAAAAGACAGCATTTTCAATAAATGGTGCTGGCACAACTGGCTGTTATGTAGAAGATTGCGAATTGATCCATTCCTATCTCCTTGTACTAAGGTCAAATCTAAGTGGATTAAGGAACTCCACATAAAACCAAAGACAGTGAAACTTATAGAGGAGAAAGTAGGGAAAAGCCTAGAAGATATGGGTAGAGGGAAAAAAAATTCCTGAATAGAACAGCAATGGCTTGTGATGTAAGATCGAGAATTGACAAATGGGACCTCATAAAATTGCAATGCTTCTGCAAGGCAAAAGACACCGTCAATAAGACAAAAAGACCACCAACAGATTGGGAAAGGATCTTTACCTATCCCAAATCGGATAGGGGACTAATATCCAATATATATAAAGAACTCAAAAGGTGGACTCCATAAAACCAAATAACCCCATTAAAAAATGGGGCTCAGAACTGAACAAAGAATTCTCATCTGAGGAATACTGAATGGCTGAGAAGCACCTGAAAAAATGTTCAACATCCTTAATCATCAGGGAAATGCCAATCAAAACAACCCTGAGATTCCACCTCACACCAGTCAGAATGGCTAAGATGAAAAATTCAGGTGACAGCAGATGCTGGCGAGGATGTGGAGAAAGAGGAACATTCCTCCATTGTTGGTGGGATTGCAAGCTTGTACAATCACTCTGGAAATCAGTCTGGCGGTTCCTCAGAAAATTGGACATAGTACTACCGGAGGATCCAGCAACACCTCTCCTGGGCATATATCCAGAAGACGTCACAACCGGTAAGAAGGACACATGCTCCACTATGTTCTTAGCAGCCTTATTTACAATAGCCAGAAGCTGGAAAGAATCCAGATGCCCCTCAACAGAGCAATGGATACAGAAAATGGGGTACATTTACACAATGGAGTACTACTCAGCTATTAAAAAGAATGAATTTATGAAATTCCTAGGCAAATGGATAGACCTGGAGGGCATCATCCTGAGTGAGGTAACCGAATCACAAAGGAACTCACATGATATGTACTCACTGATAAGTGGACATTAGCCCAGAAACTTAGGATACCCAGGATATAAGATACAATTTGCTAAACGCATGAAACTCAAGAAGAACGAAGACCAAAGTGTGGACACTTTGCCCCTTCTTAGAATTGGGAATAAAACACCCATGGAAGGAGTTACAGAAACAAAATTTGGAGCTGTAACGAGAGAATGGACCATCTAGTGATTGCCATATCCAGGGATCCATCCCATAATCAGCTTCCAAACGCTGACACCATTGCATACACTAGCAAGATTTTGCTGAAAGGACCCTGATATAGCTGTCTCTTGTGAGACTATGCTGGGGCCTAGCAAACACAGAAGTGGATGTTCACAGTCAGCTATTGAATGGATCACAGGGCCCCCAGTGGAGGAGCTAGAGAAAGCACCCAAGGAACTAAAGGGAACTGCAACCCTATAGGTGGAACAACAATATGAACTACCCAGTACCCCAGAGTGCTTGTCTCTAGCTGCATATGTATTAAAAGATGGCCTAGTCGGCCATCACTGGAAAGAAAGGCCCATTGGACATGCAAACTTTATATGCCCAGTACAGGGGAACGCCAGGGTCAAAAAGGGGGAGTGGGGGGGTAGGGGAGTGGGGGGGGGCATGGGGGACTTTTGGGATAGCATTGGAAATGTAAATGAGGAAAATACCTAATAAAAATAAACAAAAAGCAAAAAAAAAAATCAGAAATGAAAAGGGAGACATAACAACAGATTCTGAAGAAATCCAAAACACCATCAGATCCTTCTACAAAAGGCTATACTCAACAAAACTGGAAAACCTAGATGAAATGGACAAATTTCTAGACAGATATCAGTTACCAAAGTTAAATCAGGATCAAGTTAATGATCTAAACAGTCCCATATCCCCTAAAGAAATAGAAGCAGTCATTAATAGTCTCCCAACCAAAAAAAGCACAGGACCAGATGGGTTTAGTGCAGAGTTCTATCAGACCTTCAAAGAAGATCTAATCCCAGTTCTGCACAAACTATTCCACAAAATAGAAGCAGGAGGTACTCTACCCAATTCATTCTATGAAGCCACAATTACTATAATACCTAAACCACAGAAAGATCCAACAAAGATAGAGAACTTCAGACCAATTTCCCTTATGACTATCGATGCAAAAATCCTCAATAAAATTTTCGCTAACCGAATCCAAGAACACATTAAAACAATCATCTATCCTGACCAAGTAGGTTTTATTCCAGGGATGCAGGGATGGGTTAATATATGGAAATCCATCAACGTAATCCATTATATAAACAAACAGGACCCAACACATGACAAAAACCACATGATATTCTCATTAGATGCGGAGAAAGCATTTGACAAAATCCAACACCCATTCATGATAAAAGTCTTGGAAAGACCAGGAATTCAAGGCCCATACCTAAACATGATAAAAGCAATCTACAGCAAACCAGTAGCCAACATGGTGGGAAGCTGGAAGCAATCCCACTAAAATCAGGACTAGACAAGGCTGCCCACTTTTTCCCTACCTATTTAACATTGTACTTGAAGTCTTAGCCAGAGCAATTCAACAACAAAAGGAGATCAAGGAGATACAAATTGGAAAGGAAGAAGTCAAAATATCACCTTTTGCAGATGATATGATAGTATATATAAGTGATCTTAAAAATTCCACCAGAGAACTCCTAAGCCTGATAAACAGCTTCAGTGAAGTGGGTGGGTATAAAATTAACTCTAACAAGTCAATGGCCTTTCTCTACACAAAGAATAAACAGGCTGAGAAAGAAATTAGGGAAACAACACCCTTCTCAATAGTCACAAATAATATAAAGTACCTTGGAGTGACTCTAACTAAGGAAGTGAAAGATCTGTATGAAAAGAACTTCAAGTCTCTGAAGAAAGAAATTAAAGAAGATCTCAGAAGATGGAAAGATCTCCCATGCTCATGAATTGGCAGGATCAATATAGTAAAAATGGCTATCTTGCCAAAAGCAATCTATATATTCAATGGAATCCCCCTCAAAATTCCAACTCAATTCTTTAACGAATTAGAAATTAGAAAGAGCAATCTGCAAATTCGTCTGGAATAACAAAAAACCTAGAATAGCAAAAACTCTTCTCAAGGATAAAAGAACATCTGGTGGAATCACTATGCCTGAACTAAAGCTTTACTACAGAGCAATTGTGATAAAAACTGCATGGTACTGGTATAGAGACAGACAAGGAGATCAGTGGAATAGAATTGAAGACCCAGAAATGAACCCACACACCTATGGTCACTTGATATTTGACAAGGGAGCTAAAACCATCCAGCGGAAAAAAGACAGCATTTTCAACAAATGGTGCTGGCACAACTGGCGGTTAACATGTAGAAGAATGTGAATTGATCCATTCCTATCTCCTGTACTAAGGTCAAATCTAAGTGGATCAAGGAACTCCACATAAAACCAGAGACACTGAAACTTATAGAGGAGAAAGTGGGGAAAAGCCTCGAAGATATGGGCACAGGGGGAAAATTCCTGAATAGAACAGCAATGGCTTGTGCTGTAAGATCGAGAATTGACAAATGGGAGCTCATTAAATTGCAAAGCTTCTGTAAGGCAAAGGACACTGTCAATAAGACAAAAAGACCACCAACAGACTGGGAAAGGATTTTTACCTATCCTAAATCAGATAGGCACTAATATCTAATATATATAAATATCTGAAGAAGGTGGACTCCAGAAAATCAGATAACCCCATTAAAAAATGGGGCTCAGAGCTAAACAAAGAATTCTCACCTGAAGAATACCGAATGGCTGAGAAGCAGCTGAAAAAATGTTCAACATCCTTAATCATCAGGGAAATACAAATCAAAACATCCCTGAGATTACATCTCACACCAGTCAGAATGGCTAAGTTAAAAAATTCAGGTGACAGCAGATGCTGGTGAGGATGTGGAGAAAGAGGAACACTCCTCCATTGTTGGTGGGATTGCAAGCTTGTACAACCACTCTGGAAATCAGTCTGGCAGTTCCTCAGAAAATTGGACATAGTACTACTGGAAGATCCTGCAATACCTCTCCTGCACATATATCCAGAAGATGTTCCAACTGGTAAGTAAGACACATGCTCCACTATGTTCATAGCAGCCTTATTTATAATGGCTAGAAGCTGGAAAGAACCCAGATACCCCTCAACAGAGGAATGGATACAGAAATTGTGGTACATTTACACAATGGAGTACTACTCAACTATTAAAATGAATGAATTTATGAAATTCCTAGGCAAATGGATTGACCTGGAGGGCATCATCCTAAGTTAGGTAACCCAATCACAAAAGAACTCACATGATATGTACTCACTGATAAGTGGATATTAGCCCAGAAACTTAGAATACCCAAGATACAAGATACAAAGCACATGAAACTCAAGAAGAACGAAGACCAACGTGTGGACACTTTGCCCCTTCTTAGAATTGGGAACAAAACACCCATGGAAGGAGTTACAGAGACAAAGTTTGGAGCTGAGACAAAAGGATGGACCATCTAGAGACTACCACATCTGGGGATTCATGCCATAATCAGCCGCCAAACTCAGACACCATTGCATACACTAGCAAGATTTTGCTGAAAGGACCCTGATATAGCTGTCTCTTGTGAGACTATGCCGGGGCCTAGCAAAGGTAGAAGTGGATGCTCACAGTCAGCTATTGGATGGACCACAGAGCCCCCAATGGAGGAGCTAGAGAAAGTATCCAAGGAGCTAAAGGGATCTGCAACCCTATAGGTGGAACAACAATATGAACTAACCAGTACCCCCTGGAGCTCATGTCTCTAGCTGCACATGTATCAGAAGATGGCCTAGGCGGCCATCAGTGGAAAGAGAGGCCTAATGGTCATGCAAACTTTATATGCCTCAGTACAGGGGAACGCCAGGGCCAAGAAGTGGGAGTGGGTGGGTAGGGGAGTGTGGGGGGGGAAGGTATGGGGGACTTTTGGGATAGCATTGGAAATGTAAATGAGGAAAATACCTAATTAAAAAAAAGAACAATGGATTCATGAAATTCTTAGACAAATGGATGGATCTGGAGGATATCATCTGTATTATTCTGGGTTTTCTAGTGTCACAGTACTTATGGGTTGTCTCTATATAGTAAAGGAATTTGTTGATGACTTACAGTCTTCAGTCCAACTCCTAACAATGGTCAGCAGTAGCTGTGAATGGAAGTCCAAGGATCTAGCAGTTGCTCAGTCCCACACGGCAAACAGGCAAAGGAGAGAGAGAGAAAGAATCTGGAGAGATTTCAGTAGTTGAAGGTGCTGGTGGGTCAACAAGTCAACTCCAGTAGTTTAAAAGATTCATCCTTATACTTCTGCTCCTCTAGAACCACTTCCAGTACCAACTTTCAAAGTCCTCATAGTCTATAGCAGTCTCAACAATGTCCATCCAAAGGCTGCTAGTGGAAGACTGACTTCCAGGCACCTAGAGTGAGAGTATTAAGCCCAAACCCACAGTAACACACCTACTCCAACCAGGCCACACCTCCAAATGGTGTCACTCCTTGGTCCAAGAATATGCAAACCATCACATCACCCTAAGTGAGGTAACCCAATCACAAAAGAACACACATGATATGCACTCACTGATAAGTGTCTATTAGCCCAGAAGCTCAGCATGCCCAAGATACAATTTGCAAAACTCATGAAACGCAAGTAGAAGGAAGACCAAAGTGTGGATACTTCGATCCTTCTTTGAAGGGGGAACAAAATACCCATGGAAGGGCTTACAGAGACAAAGTTCGGTGCTGAGACTGAAGGAATGACCATCCAGAGACTGTTCCACCTGGGGATTCATCCCATAAACAACCACCAAACCCAGACACTATTTCAGATGCCAACAAGAGCTTGCTGACAGGAGCCTGATATAGCTGTCTCCTGAGAGGCTCTGCTAGTGCCTGACTAATACAGAAGTGGATGCTCACAGTCATCCATTAGATGGAGCATAGGGTCCCCAATGAAGGAGCTAGAGAAAGTACCCAAGGAGCTGAAGGGGCTTGTAGCTCCCATGGGAGGAACAACAATATGAACTCACCAGTAACCCCAGAGATCCCTGAGACTAAACCACCAGTCAAAGGAAACACATGGAGGGACTCATGGCTCTAGCTGCATATGTAGCAAAGAATAGCCTATCAATCAATGGGAGGAGAGGTCCTTGGTCCTGTGAAGGTTCTATGATCCAGTATAGGGGGATGTCTGAGCCAGGAATTGGGAGTGGGTGGAATGGGGAGCAGGAGGACGGGGGATAGAATAGTGGATTTTTGGAGGGGAAACTAGGAAAGGGAATAAAATTTGAAATGTAAATAAAGAAAATATCTAATAAAAAAATAAGGGTTTTCAAATACTTCGATACCCCTTCTAGCCTACTCCAAATGTAGGGGAGAAAAGATGGTAAATAGGACAAGGGGATGTGGACCTGTTTAGAAGTAGTTCTTTTGGGATGATTCCAATCTCTGTCAGGATACAGGCAGTCCAGTTCAGTAGTGTCAGAATACCAAACATGAATCGGCAGTGGTGGCACAATCCAGTAGAAACAGACCTCCACTGAATCAGCAGCAGTCAGCAGGAGAGAAAAGAAGCAGTTGGGATGCCAGGAAATGTTCTCTACTATGTCTCTAAACAAAGTAAAGATCAGTGAAGATGCAAGAGCAACAAAGCATGGCAAAGCTATCTATGCAAGTACCTCATCACTGTCCATTACGTCCTCTTTATACTCTCTTTAAACATCACATGTCCTCCCACAGGTCTTGCCTCAGCAAAATATCATTTGAGTCTGCATCATATGACACAACCAAAAACTTCCATTTCATCATCCAGCAAGCATGGTTTAGATTCTGGAGTGGCCCTGGGTATGCATCGTTTATGGCAAGAGCTCTCAGCTATCACTATATCCATGGGCCACTCAATGTATCATTTCATAATCAAGTTGCCATTGGAAACCTGAGGCTAATTCCACTCCATGTCAACTCAAACCCCTACATGACAGGTGCATATTAAAGCAGGGCTCCCTGAATATCCTGTCTGTCTACTAATTCACAGCACAATATAAAGCCCTGATAGACCACAGAACCAGAGCTCAGAAGAACAACAGGTGCAGTTGAGATTGCTCTTGCATGGCCCTGATCAGGCGGTAGATCTCTCAGAATTACCCTGATGAATTACCTATGAAAATCACCAGTTTGTTCCCCAAAGAAAGTAGAAACAGTTTTGACATGGAGATGGGACCTACGTCATCCTAAACACAGCTCCCTGACCCCAAGGTGGCTGGTTTAGTCATTCTTAGATTGATTAAAAGCCTAGGCCAGAATTGCAGTAGATTCAGATCCTCCGCATATAGACCTCTTCTACTCTCTCTAATATGGGTGCCTCCTGCAAGGCCAGAGAATGCTGGCTCCTTATATATGATTTGCCACACCTACTTACAAAGGGGTAAGTAAGTCACCAGGGTCCCCCTGAATCCACTTTCAAGTTTCTTCTCCTTAGATGAAGACAAGCAGATGCTGCTGTGGTGGACGGCACAAATGTTATCTGGGTGGAACCTCTACCCACTGGCACCTCTACTCCCTGGCATGTTGATGCACAAAGTGGAGCTAATTGTAATCACCAAGGCCTTGGAACTTGGAGCCAGCAAGAAAATTAACATCCACACAGATAGCAGGTATGTTTTGCCACAGCCCACATCCACAGGGCTCTATGCCAAGAGAGAGGACTGCTCACCTCAGAGGAAACAAACAGGAAATCTTAGATCTCTTGGATGCCCTAATGAAGCTGGCAGCTGTGGGTATTATTCAATACCCAGGACATCAGAAGGGAAGAGACTCAGTGGACGGGGCAATGACCAAGCAGATCAAGTGGCGTGAGAAGTGGCTATGCAGGAGCCTATCCTGGTTATGGGCCTGCAAGAAACACCTGCTGGGAAATGGGACTGGACTAAGGGATGGCTTCACTTAGAATATATAGAAGAAGAAAGGGCTCCGATTGCTAGCCACCCTACCAACTACTACCTAGAGAAGGAAGGGTAATGGTGCACACAAGAAAGCAAACTATACTCACCAGAAAGCAAGCAAAAAACTTACTAGGCCGAATGCACAGATGGACTCATTTAGGGGATAAAAAGCTTGTCCAAGCAGTTAAGGATATATAATAAGATTCATGTTTTGGGCCAGAAATATAGTAGAACAGTGTAAAGTATGCCAGTAAGTGAATGCTTATGCAGCCAAGAGTAGACAGGGCAAAAGACCTAGGTGAGAATGGCCTGGAGTACATTGATAGGTCGATTTTACAGAAGTTTAAGCCACGAAAATATGCTTACAAATACTTTCTAGTGTTTGTAGATACTTTGGATGGGTTGAGGCTCTCCCCATGAAGCAGGAAACAGCAACTGGGGTAGCTAAGAAGATATTAGAAGAAATTTTCCAGAGGTTCAGAGTGCCCAAGGTAATTGGATCAGACAATGGTCCTGCTTTTGTCTCTAAGGTAAGTCAGGGATTGGCAGAGACATTGGGGACTAATTGGAAGCTCCATTGTGCATACCATCCCCAGAGCTCAGGGCAGGTAGAGAGAATAAGTAGAACCTTAAAAGAGACCTTGACTAAATTGACCTTGGAGACTGGCTAGGACTGGTTGGTGCTCTTCCCCTTGGCCCTATTTTAAGCCCAGAACACCCCCTACCATTTTAACCTGACCCCTTCTGAGATCCTGTATGGGACCCCACTTCCTTGAACCCAGATCTTGATCCCCCCAGAATGACTTTTCAGGCTGACAAAGATCTTATGGCTTGATTGCAAGCTTTCCAGATCAGCCACCAGTAATTGTGGTCTAAACTTAGTGCCCTGTATAACACAGGTACCCCAGAGGTTCCACACAAGTACCAAGTTGGAGATTGGGTATATGTTAAGAGGTGTCGTGCTGAAAACGTGGAAGCAAAGTGGAGAGGGCCATTCCTGGTGTTGTTGACTACCCCAACCTCCGTTAAAGTGGATGGAGGAACTTCCTGGGTTCACATCAGACCAGCACCTGCACCTGAGAGCAACTAGATAGCATCCAGACACCCAAGCAACGCCCTTCTGCAAGACCAGAGAATCCATAAGACAGCTATGCTGTATCTTCCAGCTCTGAGCCTCTGCAGCCCCCACAACCCTACCAGGGTGACTTGGCAGATGCTCTCAGCCAGTGGGGGTGTGGCTTGGTCCACTACCTGCATAGTATCTGGTGGCTAGACCCTGTCTTTGATCTCTGTGGTTAAGCAGTGGACCTTGACTTCTGGAGTGTCACTGCCCTGGAGCCACGGGGGGGGAGGGATTGCCTGAATGTAGGGCACAAGGGACTTGTAGATCTAAGCCATGTCCCAGAAGCAGACTTAGAGGATAGGGCTTAGGGTGCAGATACCCAAAGTTGAGAAGTGTCCTGCAAGAAACCCCCATATGTGTGTGCCCCTGAGATGGGAGAAGCCAGCAGCAGGCCCATCAGTGTTAGGGAGCCAACCATATCTTCTATGCTACCTAGAGTGTGAAACATCGGGAAGCACATATTGGAGACCATTCCGGGGGTAGTTAAAGATTCAATGCCAGCAATAGCTTCAGTATTGAAACATGAGCAAAGAAAAGGGGAAAATGAAGCGGTCAGCTTAGGACCTTTGAAATTTTTCACCAGACTCCTCCCCTCCTGGAAGAGAAAGGTCTTGGAGCACTTAAGCACCCTTCCCCTCTGAGAGGGAGAGGCTTAACTGCATTCCTCAGACCACAGGGGATGAGGGGAATTGACCATCAGCCACCTGCTGGTGGGGAGGCCCAGAGCACAGACACATTCCACAGAGCAGACCAACTATTGGCCACCTACAGACAAGGGAAGTCCTTGCCACCTCATTCTCTAAAGACCAATCAGTTTAAAAGTCACATTGTTCTGCCAATCACATTGTGCCTAATAATTGCTGCTCTGAAAATTGTATAAAGCTCACCAAACAGGCTGCATGAGAGGTATGCGGTCTCTTCTTAGGGTGCAGGATGATGACTCCAGCATGATGGAACAATACATTCCTCTTCCTTTTGCTTTGGTCCTCAGTTCCTCATTGTTCACTCAGGGGTTCCCCGGTAAGCTAAGACTCATTATAGTCTTATAGGAGGAAGTGCTACCCAGAACAGCAAAAGTCTGAGAGAGGCATGACTCTCTGAAGGGCATCATGGAACATGGATTCCCAACCAAGATGGCAGCCGAGCTTCTCTAAGCTAGGAGCCAATTCCCAAGGAGCACGACCCCACCAGAGGGCAGCTGCCAGACATTTCCTCGACTTAACTCAGCCTCGGTTTGGAGGAGGCAAAAGAGGGAAACTGGTATGATCAGGGGTGTACCCAAGAATTATTCAGGAAGAACCCATATAAACTCTGTCTCAGCTAAGGAGTTCCTATTGGCCTGGAGCAGGTCCCTATCTTCCTAGAACTACATGAACCACAAAGAACTCACCCTACCTGGAGCTATAACGCAGAAAGGACTCATCCAGCAATCACACTGGAGAATCTAATGCCAGCTCCTCAGAACTGACTGGGGTGAGCTGCTGCCTCCGGCTTTGCTCCCTACATCTCAGAGTGACCTGGCACAGAGATCACTGTGTGTCCCCAGAGGGCTGTGACTGGAGGCCAAGGGAAGCATAGCCAGCTTTGTTCTGCATGGAGAACAAACATCCTGCAGCCCCCTGGAACTCATTGAAACCACCTACTGTGAACTTATTGGTGTTGCATTTACTGTAATAAGGACCTTGAACTTACAGCCAGAAGCATAGGAACTAAGACTTTTGTACAACAAGCCACTTGTGAAATATAAACAGACACCGATACAAATGGCTGTCGCTTGTGCAGGCACAAATACTTGAACAGTCAATGGGAAACTAGAGACCTGGAGTTGGGACAGGTCAAAGTAGACTGTTCACTCAGGAAAGCAGTCTCCTACATAGTCTACTGACTTAGAACCAGTATTTCTCAGGGCTGGAGATTAGCTCAGTGTTAGAGTACTTGCCTAGCAGTCACAAGGCCCTGAGTTCAATCCCCAGCACCATACAACAAACAGCAACACATTAGAAATCAGAGCCTGTCAAGTGAGGCCACTGTCCTGTGCAAGTGCAGCTGCTCTGCTCCCTGCAGGCATCTGCCATCCCCCTCATCTCCCAGGGCTTGTCCTCTCAGACTGTGTCCCTTGAGCTCTCTTTTGATCCCATCTCCTACCTTCCAACTTTTATCTTCTAAGCAAAACAGTCACAGTGCAGGATCTAGCCTAATAGACTCCTGAGCTCACTTCTGTGATTCCTCGAACTGGTGGCTCCGCAGCCCCATAGCCCTCTGTAAGTGCCAGACCAGGGCTACCTCCATGGCCTTCCTTGGTGCTGCTCATCCTCCCTGCCCCCCTTTGTGGTGAGATGAAGTTCACCTCACCCTGGGCTTACCCAGACCCCCACACTCAGAAGGCTGTGGATCTGAGTTGAATCAATATATGCCTAGTAACTCAAAAGGATGTCAGGAGGCAGAATGGCAAGGGAAGCAAAAGAATGCAAGTGACAAGTCCACACTGAGCAACTGTGTCCAGAAAGGAGTGTGTGTGTGTGTGTGTGTGTGTGTGTGTGTGTGTGTGTGTGTGAGAGGGGGGGGGGAGAGAGGAGAGAAAGAAGAGAGAGAAAGAGAGAGGGGGGAGGGGAGGGGAGGGGAGGGGAGGGGAGGGGAGGGGAGGGGAGGGGAGGGGAGGGGAGGGGAGGGGAAGGGGGATCTTACTGTTTAGCCCAGGCTGGCCTTGGACTTGTATTCCTGAGTCCTGCTCCTCCTGAGCAGGATTGCAGGTATATGCCACCATATCCAGTGCCTTGGTTGTTTCATTGTTTGTTTGCTTTGTTTTATCTACTTGACACAGCTATACTTATCTGGGACAAGCAACCTGAACTGAGAAAATGCATCCATCACATTGCCTGTAGACAAGTCTGTAAGGCATTTTCTTCATTAATGATTGATGGTAGGAGGAGCCCAGTCCACGGTGGGTGGTGCCACCCCTGGACATGTGGTCTTGAGGTATATTAGAAAGTAAACTAGGGCTGGAGAGATGGCTCAGTGATTAAGAGCACTGACTGCCCTTCCAGAGGTCCTGAGTTCTGTTCCCAGCAACCACATGGTGGCTTCAAACCATCTGTAATGCGATTCAATATCCTCTTTGATGAGTTCTCTAAAGAGAGCAACAGAGTACTCACATACATATTTTGAATAAATCTTTAAAAAAACAAAACAAAAAGAAAGTAAACTAAGCCAGGGAGAGCAAGCCAGTAAGCACTGTCCCCCACAGTCACTGGGGGACCTAAATTCCTGCCCTGCCTCCCATCATGGAAGACTGTGAACTCCCAGGGGAGATAAAACTTGTTTTCTCCAAGGAGCTTTTGGTTATGGTGTTTATCATGTAATAGAAAACTAATTATGACACTCAGTAAGATACAGGCTGTTAAGGCAGGAAGGAAAGATGCTTAGTGTGGTTAGTAGGCACAGAGCTGCAAGGCTGCTCAGGGCCAAAGCTTCCATTCCGTCCACACTGAGCAGAGGGTGAGTACTTCCAACTCCTCCACTCAGGACACACTGGGGTTCCGAATGAAGACTTGCAATGGGGTGTGGGCAGCTGGGAAAGCACTGCGTGGTGGGAAGGGGCCTTTTGAGGCCATAGGCAAAAAAAGGAGTCCCTCCTTCAGCAGAGCTACCCACAAAACTCACATCCCATATCTATCACAGTCTATCACGGAGCTGACATCTGTGGGTGGCCCAGGCCTCTTCCCCCGACAAGGAAGAGAAGAGAGGCCAGTTACAAACAATCCAGTGCTCTAGCAATATTTAACAGCCCTTGAACTGGGTGTCTGCAGTGTATTGGGAGAAAATATTTGTCTACTAGATTCAAACCTAAAATCCTTAAAGAAACAATGAGAGACTGGAGCACTGAGTGCTCAGCACAGCTAGCCAGCAGCCCACGGGAGTCCAAGGCATTCCTCCAGGACTGCAAACGCAGGCTGGAATCTCTTTGAAGTGGCAAGCCTGGACTTTGAAATTCATCCAGTTTTGCACTCTGCCCATTAATATTTATTTTATTGTGAAAATATTGCTCTTTCTTCTGCACATTGAATCCAATGTTTCAGGAAGGCATGACATGGAAATGTGCAGCCTAGGTACAGCTGTATTAGATTTGAATAACCAGGTACTGAGCACTATTGGAAGCATTTAGACAAATCTGACTGGCTCTGGGGCTGCCATGGAGGACAGAGATACACAACAAAGATCCCAGGCCCTGGGTGACAGCCAGAGACAATGCAGATGTGTGTTAATAGTTGCACTAAGAAAAACAACTCTATTTGGGTCACACTGGTGTCTCTTGGGGCTATTAATTCCCTCCCTGTACCTCACACACCCTCCATTAGTTCTGGGGCTCAGCTATATTATCAAAATAACCTAAATGTGCAATGATTATGCACTGCAGCAGTGAATGAAAATTCAGGTAGGTGGCTCTTCTCTAGCCCCACAGTCATAGGAAAATCCAGGCTCATGGCAGCTCTGCTATCTTTAGCATGCATTCCCCTAGGCTGCACAGAGGCCTTCCTAATCAGGAGAGGAAATGAGCTTGTCAGAGCATGCATGTGAAATTTTTATAGGCCAGATCTGGAAGTGGGGCATGCATACTGTTCACATTCCATTTGTGAGCCCTCAGTGACATTGGCCTCCTGACTGACAGGAAGTCTAGGACAGGAAGTCTAGCTGTGTGCTCAGGAAAGGACACAGCAGTTCTAAGCATCAGTCTGTTTGCAATGATAACCAAGGCCTGAAAATCCCACAGAGCTGTATTCGTGAGTCTAAGATAAATTCACTCAGGGGAAAGCCTCTGCTTTGGGCTCTTGTGGGATATCCACCAGAGAAGACATAGGTTCAAGCCAATAGAAAGTCTTCATCAGCTGGCTGGAGACTACACTGGGTGTTCAGGACCCCAGTGCAGTCCCAAGCCTTCCTCAGGATGGAGTTCTAAGCACAAACAACACATCCTGTGTTGACACACCTCAGTTGAACAGTTAGCCAAAAGTGAAACTACAGAAGCCAAAAAGCAAGGTTAAAACATTTGGATTTGATAGATTCACTCTGTTCTCATTTGGTCAGGTGGTGCTGCCTGCCTGCTGGGTTTTAAGGCCTAAATGGTATATGTCATGTTGTGAGTTGTACTACCTGTCACAGGGTCACCACCATGTTTTTTGGGAGTGGGGATCCTCAGTCCTTGACAAGAGTCTAATTATATAATAGATTCCTACAATGAACTGTGGAAAGTTTGTTGGAACTACTCCTGAGCAACCCTCTCTTAAGTTTGATCTATTCAAATCCCAGAGCCTGTATACTAGATGTAATCAAAAATATGTTCCAGTCTTTGGAGTTTACAACATACAATGAATAAGTGGTCTAGAGATCTCCATTTTCTCCCCCAAAACTCTATTTTAACAACTGTCTTCTCTGCAATCTTTTAAGATGAAGTGCTTCTGCATCTCCTGGTAGAGCGGAAACAATTTGCTGTGTTGTTTGGATTTGAGCTTGTTCATGCTGTGTGTCTTTTGATGGTCTGGACTGGACTGAAGAAAACATTGTCATGGAACAGCAAGAAGAAAATTAGATAAAAACCATTTATCTAACTTCTCTGTAACAGAGGATGTGTGAAATCACTATTTCAAAATAATAAACAGTGTAACAGTCTTTAGTACATGGGATTTCTCCTGCTGTTCAGCTTCCTATCTTCATGCACAGATGGGTTTGTACTTTTGTGAGTCTGAAGGATTGTCTTTTGCCGTCTAGAATGCTGTATTTTTATGATTGGTCTTCTAAACCAAGACATTTTCTGCTCAGACACAAAGCCAGGATTATTGCCTTAGTTTGGTCGTGTCACTGTGATAAATACCAGGACCAAGAAGACATAGAGAAGAGAGGATTTGCTTGGGATTATGGTTCCAGAGGGATGACAGTCCATCACAGTGGGGAAGTGGGGGGACAAACACGGTGGCAGGTGCAGGAAGCTAAGAGATCACATCCGTAACTTCAAACACAAAGCAGAGAGAATTTAACTGGAAGGCTCTAAAACTCCATCACACATCTTCCTCCAGCAAGGCCACACACCCCTAAACCTCTCAAATAGTGCCACCCACCAGGAAGCAAATGTTCAAGTACTGGAACCTATGGGGACATTTTTCATTCAAACCACCAGAGATACTAGAACTATTTTCCTGGTAGGTTCTCACTGGAAGCTAAATGACTCGTTTGCATTTCTCAGCAAGTACCAACAGACAAGTGCGTCACAGAGTGGTTAGCTCCCCTTCCGAAGACTACAAGTCACCTGGGATGGATTTCTGTCTGCAGAATAAGACTTACAAAGCATGGAGCCAGTTGAGTCTGCCTGCCGTGGCTTTTTCCTTCCTTTACCTAACTCGTCAGTACCATGTGGAGTCCACGTGTGTTTCTCTTTCAAAGTTCCCCTTTTTACTTTCACATAAGGCCACTGTGCTATGCAACCCTCACTGTGCAAGGAGAAGGTCCTCCAACCATCAATAGAACTAAGGAAGCTAGACAATCATTATTTAGTTATATTCAATAATTGCCAGGGTTAACTGAAACAAAATGTGGGCTTCCATTTTTTTGTGTAAAGGTTTGGAAACCCAATCATTATAAACATATGGCCAAGACAGATGAAATCAGAGTGGTCTCAGGTGCAACCTGCAGGAAAGTAAAGAGAATCCCACAATCTAAGGCTAAGAATGAGCTGGAAAAGAAGCAAGAGAATAGGTGGGCTGCTGCTGGCCTAGTCACAGTACAGTTTTCCATGGTACTGGAGACTGCGCCTAAGGGATGGGGCCTTAGTACACACTGCGCGTGGAGTTCTATATGCCTGAACTATACCCCCCAGGCCAACCTCATTATTTTTTATTTTTATTTTACTTATTTTACTTTCTAACTATAGTTTCCCTTCCCTCCTCACCTCCCAGATAAAAGGCAGCTTCAACAAATATCAACCAGCCCTGGTGTATCAAGTTGCAGTCAAATTAGGCACCTCCCCTCCTATTAAGGCTGGACAAGGCAGACCAGTAGGAGAAAAGGGTCTCAAAGCAGGCAAGAGTCAGACTTAGCTCCTGTACCCATTGTTAGCAGACCCACCAGAAGAGCAAGCTACATAACTGTAACCTATGTGCAGGGGGCCTACATCAGACACATGCAGGCTCCCTGGTTGGTGGTTCAGTCTTTGTGGGTCCCTGTGAGCTCAGGTTGATTGAATCTGTGGTTTTTCTTGTGGTATCCTTGACCCCTCTGGCTTCTACAATGCTTCTTCCCCATCTTCCTAAGATTTCCCAAGCTCTGCCTAATTTTTGGCTGTGGGTCTCTGCATGTGTTTCCATCAGCTGCTGTGTGAAGCCTCTCTGATGACAAATGGACTAGATGCTAAGCTACGAGTATAGCAGAACATCATTAGGAATCATTTCATTAAGTTTGTTTTCTGCCATTTGCCTTTGGTTCTATTGTGGACTGTCCAGCCTCTGGCTCCTGGCCCTCCTGGCAGTGTCGGGGTGGACTCCCTCTCATAGCATGCATCTCAAGCTGGGACAGTATTGGTTGGCTACTCCCTCAATTTCTGCACTACTTTTACCTCAGCACATCTTGTAGGCAGAACAAAGTATAGATTAAATGTTTTCTAGTTTGGCTTGTGTCCCAATCCTTACACGGGAAGTCTTGCTTGGTTACAGGGTATAGGCAGTTCAGGTTCTGTGTCCCTCATTGCCAGGAATTCTAGCTAAGGTTGCCTCCATAGATTCCTGGGAGTTTTCATTGCCCTAGGTTTCTAGCTCATCCCAGAGACGACCCCTGATTCCAATTGTCTTTCCCACTACTCTCCCCACACTTGATCTCTCCTGTTCCTATCTCTATCCCCACCCCAATCCAGTCCCCTCTCCCCATCTGTCATGATGTCTATTCTTTATCCCCTTCGCTGTGAGATTCACATCCCACCCACCCCCCAGTCTTCTTTATTACTTAGATTCTTTGGGTCTGTGGATTGTAGCACGGTGGTTATCCTGTGCTTTACAGCTCATATCCGCATATAAGTGAGTACATATCATGTTTGTCTTTTGGGTTTGGGTTATCTCACTCAGGATAATCTTTTACAGTTACATACATCTACCAAATTTCATGATGCCATTGTGCTGCCCTGCTGCAAAGGTCAGTTTGACCTTACTGGAAAGCCCTGAGCTATGTGTAAAATGGCAGATTCCGTTTGTCAGTGAGGCTTCTTCTCAGCCTGAGAAATCCCAGAGCACACACTCCATACCTGTGGAATGTCACATAGCCTTAGTTAAGGCTCCAGGTTCAACTTCCTTGCTCCTGATAAGAACTCATTCAGGGAGCACCTGAGATTCCAGAAATGCCTCCCATGCTAATGAGACGTCTCAGGGCCTTAGCTTTCAGCCAATGATCTTTGCATACCCTGGCGTTGTCTCACTGAAGCCGGTCCTAATACGTCATTATTACCATTTGTACTCATGGGCCTTCTGAAACCCTGTTGTTGACTCTGCTCCTTTTGCCCTGTGACCAGTGGTCAGTGACCCCCATGAAGAAGGAAGGGCCCAATCATTGTATTTAACATCTGAGTAATACTCTATTGTGTAAATGTACTATATTTTTCTTTATCCATTCTTCTGTTGAGGGACATCTAGGATGTTTTCAGTTTTTGACTATTACAAATAAAGCTGATATGAACATACTTGAGCAAGTGTCCTTGTGGGATGATGGAGAGCCTTTGGGTATATGCTCAAGATATTATAGGTGTGTCTTGAGTTTTGCTTAAGGTAATAGATGTGGATCTATTTGCATTCTTCTACATGCAGACATCCAGTTTGTCCAGCACCATTTGTTGAACATGCTTCCCCCCCCCCCATTGTATATTTCTGGCTTCTTTATAAAAAAAAATATCAAGTGTCCACATGAAAATCTGTCAATGTAATCCACCATATAAACCACATGGTCATCTCGTTAGATGCTGAAAAAGCTTTTGACAAAATCCAACACCCCTTCATGATAAAAGTCTTAGAGAAACCAGGGATACAAAGTACATACCCACGCACGATAAAGGTAATATACTACATATCCACACACGAGAAAGGTGATATACTACATATGCACACACGATAAAGGCAATATACAGTAAGCTGATGGCCAACATCAGATTAAATGGAGAGAAACGTAAAGCAATTCTCCTAAAATCAGGGACAAGTCAAGGCTGTCCACTCTCTCTGCATCTATTCAATATAATACTTGAAGTTTTAGCTAGAACAAAGACAACTAAAAAAGATCAAGGGGATACAAAATGGAAAGGAAGAAGCTAAGTATGCAAATGATACAATAGTATATATAAGCAACCCCAAAAATTCTACCAGAGAATTCCTACAGCTGATAAACACCTTTAGTGAAGTGGCTGGCTACAAAATTAACAACCACAATAACCACAATAGAAGCCCTCCTATATACAAACAATAAATGGCCTGAGAAAGGAATCAGAACAACAATATCCTTCACAACGGCCATAAAATATCTTGGTACAACTCTAAACAAGCAAGTGAAAGACTGTCGGGAGCCAGATGTGGGGAAATAAAGGGGTGGGAGAGACCTGAGTCCCACCAGAGCTCAGGGAGACTGGATGGGCAGACACAGGAGACTGCTGCGGGACCCCATGGAACAGACGCAGGATGGGTATCAGGCTGTATTAGGTCACCAGACCCTGCTCATGGGGGTGGAGAAGGTGCAGTCTTGGCTCGGACCCTTGGATACCACAGACCCCTGGTTAATGTGGAAGAGGTCCCTGGGCCATCTGGAAGCCAGAGATAACAGGTTCTCAGTTTCAAACATCTTAGATGACACTGGATGTCTCAGAAAAGCTGAGAACCAAGTGCAGGTCCCAGGGGGTGGCTCAGTCAACCCTGGGGTGGAAGGAGGAAGTGGGCAGGGAGAGAAGGTGCTGGGTGATTCCTGCATGGGCGAGGGCCTTTGGTCCAGTCTGGTAGCTGGAAAGACATGTGGCTAGTTAGAGGGAAGTCTGCTCTATTGCTCCAGCATGGTAGATCTCAATGAGCAGAGATGGCCCAAGGTTTTAAGGTGTTTATTGTAGAAAGGCAAAGAGGGGAAGAAAAGTAAAGAAGCAGAGGGTGGCCATGGCCACATGGAGAGAGGGGGGAAGGGAGAGGAGAGAGGTGAGAGTAAGAGAGGCAAGAGCTTAAGAGAGAGAGGAGGGGCCAACCAGTCCCTTTTATAATGGGCTGGGTGGGCTACCTTGCTGTTGCCAGGTAACTGTGGGGGTGGAGTCCAGGCAGAAAACCAGGAGCTTGGGGCATTGTCTAAGTTCTGTCCCTTGTAGAATTTTCTACTGGGTATCCGGAGTAAACCTCACTCAACCAGAACACAGACTGCCTTTCATGGTCCAACAAAAGACCTGTATGACAAAAAGTTCAAGTCTCTGAAGAAAGAAATTGAAGAAGATATCAGAAGATGGAGAGATTTCCTAAGCTCATGTCCATAGTAAAAATGGACATCTTACCAAAAGCAACCTACAGATTCAATGCAATCCTCATCAAAATTCCAACACAATTCTTTATAGACTTTGTAAGAATAATATTCAACTTCATATGGAAAAACAAGAAGCCCAAGATAGCCAAAAATAACCCTGCCCCCAAAAAGAACTTCTGGAGGAGTCATCATCCCTGATTTCAAGCTGTACTACCAAGCAATAGTAATAAAAACCATATGGTATTGGTGTAAAAACAGACAGGTTGATCAATGGAATCCAATCAAAGACCCAGAAGTAAATACAACCTGATTAATTCTGAGTATTAGGTTTAATAATTCTGCTAAAGCAGGAGGCAGAATTGTGGTCTTGCAAAAGAAAGGAAGCATATACCTTCATAGCAAATAGGAATCCTTCAATGCCAAAGATTAAACTAGAATAGATAAGTGCTCAATCTCCCCCAGATACATGGCAGGAAAGCAATGCAAGCTTGGCATGGTTGTGCATGTTTGTAGTCCTAGCACTGGGGAAGTAGAGGCAAGGGATCAGGAGTTCAAGGTCAGCTTTGGCTATATAGTGAGTTTGAGAGGCCATTCTAAGCTTGATTCCCTCCCTCAAAAGCAAAGGGAGAGAGAAAGTATCTATTATTTTTCTTACTGTACTGAAACTCGGGGAAACGTTTTTCTGGGAATTTATCTCATTAAAATTTCTACTTCAAATTCCTACTTTCATGACATTTCAGGAAAGCCTACCTCAAAGGTGGATGCTTCTCACCAAGCTTGGCATCCTATGTGTGATCTGTCCTCAGGACCCAGAGAATGGAGGTTGTCCTCTGACTTCCAAATGTGTATCACACCATTCATGTGCTCATGTAAGTATGTATGCATGCGTGAATGTGCACACATGCACAGGCACAGGCACACACAGAAACAGAGGATGAAATAATCAATGGCATTGTAACCCAAGAATTTCAGAAAAACTAGTTAATTTTATAGGTTATAAAATAAGAATATTTTATATGACTAATGCCAGAAAGGGAAATATTCAACCAACAAACAATGTAACATTATTAAAATAAAATCAGAAAAAAAAGAAAAAAAATCCAAACGTTTTTTAGAAACAAAAACCTACTATGTGATTGAAATTAAAAACTTAGTGGATAGGTTTTATGTAACTAGACATAGATGATCAGAAAAACAATGATCTGAAAGCAGAGATGAGGAAGTTCTCTAGGAAGCATCACAAAGTTCAAAGAGCTAGAACATATAAAGAGAAGTTACAGATGCACAGGTATTTAGGTTAAATGAGAATGTCCAGATATACTTAGTCACATATAAAGGAAAAGAAGTGTGGAAAGAATGAGGAAAATCGATACTCACAGAGAAGGAGAACTTATAGATATTATTAATTATAATAATTATTAAATATTGTTTATTATTATTTTTGTTGTTGTTGTTACTATCAAAAATACCTGTAATTTCTGGGAGGAAATCCTGAGGTCTGCTTATGTCTGTGATGGTGAGAAAGGCATGGCAGAGTTCATAGTGGCAGACAGAGGCTTTGGGGGGCAGGGGGTCGGGTGTTTCCTTACATTGTAATAAACCAGAAACAGATGATCTGGGGTAGAGGAATGGCCTGGAGCTCTCAAGTCCCAAGCCTGGTAGTTACATCATCCCCTAGCCAGGCGCTAGGACCCAGAGATTCTACAATCCCCCAAGTCAGTAGCACCAAGTAGGGGCCACACCCAAATCTAGGAGCCTGTGGGACATTTTCCAGTCAACTATAGCAGGACATCTAAAGGGAGTTTTTAAGTGGAGAGAGTCTCGGGGATAGAAAGTAAAGCGCTGGCAGGTCTGTGTGCTGTATAAGGAGGCAGCAAGGATGCCCGAGGAGAGACTTCACTAACTCAGAAGGTAGCCTCTGAAAGAATAGAATCCTCCCAAGCAGTAGTCACAGAAGAGCCAAATCATCCCAGCAGAGAGCTGAAGACAACAGACAAGGAAGGCTGTACTGAATATGTAGATGTATTCATGATGAATATATAGATACAACTACAACGTAGATACATCTCATAAATACAAGCTACAATGGTAAGAATTGTAGTCTCCCCTCCCCCAGCCTGAAACCTGCTTGCTCAGGGGTGGAGCTGCCCGCTCAATCTTTCTGCCACGCCTACTGCTGGAACCTGCCGCTTTGCTGTTCTCGACGCTGCCACATGATCACCCTGCTACTGGACTCCAAGATTATTTGGCGGGAATTGGGCCCCTTTCCCTTCCTTTATAATGGAGTGCCGAAATAGTAAAAATTGAACCTTGAGCAGAGAGCTTTGTCTTGGTTCCTTCCTTATCTTGAGCAGCCCAGCCCCTCTTCTCTTCCAGGTTTCCAAAATGCCTTTCCAGGCTAGAACCCAGGTTGTGATCTACTGGCCAGACACAACATTTGGCGAACCAACAGGGGACTGAGAAACGGCAAAGGATTTTTGGAAGAGGCACTGCTGGTTTGGAGCTCCATGGAATAATTAAAGGATAAAGGAAATTCATACCGGAGAAGATATGGGCTAAGCTGAAACAGCGTTAAACCCGAGCGCTGGTTCACTTAGGTTCAGCAGTGAAGCTTAAGAGGAGCTGGGAACTATAACAGGCGGTAGGCCGTGGCTCTCCGGAGCTACATTTTTAGGCGTGAGAAAAGAAAGGGTTTATTAAAAGGAAATTAATAATCAGGCGGATTGCCGCAGTTAATAAAAACTGCATCATGAGAGGAAAATGTCCCAAAAAGCAGAGAGGAATTTCAGGAGTGCCATGCTTTGTTCTCTCTGGGCCTTATAGCAGGAGTACTCTGCTCCCTTTTGTGTCTTGTCTAATGTCTGGTGCATCAATCTGTTCTCGTGTTCAATTCATGTATGTTCGTGTCCAGTCTGTATGAATGAATGTTCTATGTTTTATGTTGGATAATAAAGATGGTATAAAAAACTTTATCTACAAAGCCGAGAGCTACCACGTGCTTCAGCCAGGAATCAGACACATGGCAGGAGGGACCCTGCTGGAAAAACTGTTTCGTTTTAGGAAAAAGGGGCGAGTGCACAGCCTCTTAGTTTCGGAGTAAAAAAGCTGATAAATGGTTCATGATTAATGTGTTTGACAATGGTAAAGTGCCTTTTATTCTATGATTGTAGCTACAAAAATTAATATTCTCTGATTGGTCTAAAATTAACTGCTTCATTTGGTTCTTTTTTATTGGTAATGTGCTCTGAGTGTTTTCACAATCAGCTCATAAGTTGTTGGTTAAGATTAATAATTGTTACATTGCTACAGATGGTTAGTGCTAAATTTGATAACTCAAGTTTAGAGTCCTTCCGACACGTGGCATAAGGCAGGCCAAGAGGCTGGGTCTCTAAAGACATTTCTGGTTTAGATAATAATTAATGTGGTTCCTATCCTAAATAGTAAAATTTAAGATAAGATTTAAAGCAATGCCTCTTTATTAAAGCATTAAAGCTTGCTTTAATGTATTCATAGGTATTAATTGGCAGCCAAACTTCGTAATATGATAGTAATGCTTCTAATATTGATTTTAAAGATGATAAATTGTTTTAAACTTGGGTTTTGCTTTCCAAAAGTTATAGATATATTCTAATATTGCAACGAAAACTTAAAAATTATGGTTAAAATTGCCAGTGTTCCATTGACTGCAGCTTGCAGTTTGATTTCAAATTTAAGATTTTCTACTCACCCATATATTGTTAATTAAGATAATTATAAGAGTAATCATCTTTTGAAAGTGCTAATACAGCTCACTTCATACAAAACTGTGACAAAGTTATCTAGTTATGTTTGTCTTTGTGAATAGGTTAGACCCTCAAACAATCAGTTTGGCTATAGTTGCAGCCTGGCAGGAAACTGCAGTATGGGCAATTTTTTCACAACACTAAAGTTGTGAAGAACGTTTTAACTGTAAGTCATCTTAAAAAAGAGTATCAAAAATTAGAGACATAGACAGTTATATTGTTCCTCTAGAATCAGTCCTTATTGCAGGAGGGCCAAGATGCTCAGATTAAAAAATATTTTACATTTGAGTCAATACAGGGCTCTAGGCAGCCCCAGAGCTGCTTGTGGCCTTTCTTTTGTTTTGCAAACATTGCCTGAGAAAGTTTTTCCCTGTGTTCAAGAGAATTTCTTTTTAATAGTGTTGCAGATCTATTCAGATGTTTAGAATAATGCTTAAATTCAAAGAGTTTTGCTTCTAGTGAACTGGTAATTACTAGAAAATGTTGCCTCTAGGTATGGCTAATGTAATTTTACATTATGTAAGAAAAATTTTTATTGCTTCTGCTTCTATACAAGAAGCCAAGAGTTTTAATCTTTCAGTGTATATTGTTTCCTAAGTGGAAAGTATTTTATTAACTAATGCTTCTTAAAGGAAGTTTACCTTAAATCCTTGCTCTCACCCAAAAGATTCAGAGACAATATCCTTTTATTACTTAGTGTTTTAGTTTACTACAAAAGGTTTTACAAAAAATAAAGAAAGCTTTTATAATTGTTATTAATTGGTAATTAAAAATTAGTTGTGCCCAAGACAATTCTTTGGCCAGAAAAAAACATTATTGTAAAGTCATTTTTCTCATCCTCCCAGCCGATCGTTGGCCCACGTGGGCCCAACTAGCTGCTGTGGGGAGGAGTCTTAAGACACAGTTTCCCCTGTTCCAGCACAAATAATCTAGTTGTGTGCTGTAGATGGTGTTTTAAAATGCTGAACAATCAAACCTTAATTTGTATATTAATAGTCAATGCCATATCTCTGAGCTCACAATTGCTTAAATTGTTCATCCCTCAGATACTATTAATTCTCAAATTTACAATTGCTTATGCATATTTCTAGTTAATAAATAAATAAATTATGCACATGTGACTCTTAATAACTTTGCAAGCTTTCTAGTTACAACCACTCCTTTAAAAAATGATTGATAGTGCAATTAGTCACTGCCCCTTTACAGCCAAGTATTTAAAGTATTTTGTCAACAAGTTATTAATTCAAAAGGTTAGGTATTGTGAAATTTTAAAACTTTAACTTCTTAAAAGACAAAAAAGAGAAAAATTGTATCCCCATACATACTATTTAGTGCATTCCCATGCACACTATTTAAATCATATCTTTATTTTCAAAATTTGAAATTTAAATGTCAAAGAATTTAATAAATGCTTTATAGTATCTTTAAAGGATCTACTTATTGGCTTATGGATTGATCCTAAAACAGCTACCTTATTGGGAAAGGGAAAAACAGGTTCTCTCCACAGAACACTGCAGAAGCATATTAATTCGTGTGACGAGCTGGCAGGTAAGTTGACTCAGTGTCCTGATTGAAATGACTAAAAAACTAAATTAAATTCATGTTTTAGATCCATCCTTGCTTGCCATTTTTCTAGTTTAGACTAGCTTCTAGCCTTTTAACTTTATGGCAATAGTACATCAGAGACTGTGCATACTGACTTGGTAAAATTAGTCATTTAATAGAGTCATAATGATTTTTCTCTTTTCTTCAGTGTGACCAGTCATTCTAACTCAATCTTAGACTGGTCTAATATTCAGTCCAATATTAGAGATTCCTATATTCTTAATTACCTAGCAAAGTTAATTCAGAGCACATCCCCCACTTCCAGAGAGTCTCTGGCCTTTTTTACTATTCTAAAAGCAGCCCAGAGACTGAGCTTGTGCCTTGCTAATTTGCAACTGAATAAAGTACCTAGACTTCCCCAAAAGAAGATCTGCTTTCCTATTTTCTCATTGTCTAGATCTTTTGTTTTTCAAGCAGGTTAATCAACATTCTCCAGCCAGACGTGCATCCCCCGCCCCCAAGAGCACACAGGTGGCAACTGCTATCTTCATTCCAAGGACATTCCAGCACGTGGTTTTCAGTCTGAGTTGAAATTTAGGTTTAACAAGAGGGCTAGTAAGGCAGATATTTCTAATATTAAAAGAGATTGGTTTTTATTCTGATAGACGGGCTTAGTCCCTTAGCTGGCCTTTGGCTTTTCACCCTTGTTGTTACTGTGAGGTCCCCTTAGTTCCTCAGGCTGTGGGAATAACAGGGATGAGGAGGAAAGACTTCCAGCTCCTATTTTAGCCACAAATCGTGGTGTTACTAATGACATAATTCTTGCCTAGGCCTTGCTAAATCTGAGGCTGACAATTCTCCTTTAGGAGCTGCACAGTACTCAGAACTGTGCATACTGGTTCGTGATCATACGAATACAGTATGGGTATCGCTTGGTGCAGAGAACTACTGCAGGGGAAGGTCCAGCTTGACCATTTCTGAGTTTCCTGTGGGATAAACCGGGTTTGACGGAGGTTGGTATCTATTTACAGCTAAAAAACAAAAATATCTAAGGCTCTGCCTCCCCTTCCCAAAAGATACCAAGCGCCACAGGTGTGGGTCGTGATAGCACCCACGGGAGGAATCGGGTCAATGTCCACTCAAGCCAAGGTTAAAAGCCCACTCATCTACGGATGAGAAAATCATTTGATCACCTCAGTTAAGTGTGGCCTTTTTAAACTTAATTAATAGGGGGGAGAGAGGTTGGAGACCGAACTGTTGGAAGGGCAACCCCTTCACAGCTTCCCACCCTAAAAAAGCCAATTGGCCTTGTACTACGGAGCCAGTCCTTACCCCCTTCTCCCTGTTTCCCGCCTGTCATCTAAAAATGTAGAGGAATATCAACTCAGTGTTATTCTTAATAAAGTGTATTTCAAATTTGTTCAGTCAAACTTAGCCAGGGTTCCAACGCCCTACTTAAAATTCAACAAGGAAGTTACCTATTCAGTACTAATTAGCATCATAAAGTCAGAGCCTACTGCTTAGGGCTTTTCTGTTAGTTGTTTACTAGGATAGAAAGGACAGTCTTATCCAGATACGGTTTACCATAAGACAAGTTAGGGAATCCCACGGAGACAGGTTTTTTCTTTAGCCCTAAGAATTCAGGCAGAACTATTGAGCATAGATTAATTTTTTGCCTCAGGCCAGCCTTTTTTTCTATTTTTATTTTTATTAACAACCGGGAGGAGATGTAGTCTCCCCTGCCCCAGCCTGAAACCTGCTTGCTCAGGGGTGGAGCTTCCCGCTCAATCTTTCTGCCACGCCTACTGCTGGAACCTGCCGCTTTGCTGTTCTCGCCGCAGCCACATGATCACCCTGCTACTGGACCCCAAGATTATTTGGCGGGAATTGGGCCCCTCCCCCTTCCTTTATAATGGAGTGCCGAAATAGTAAAAATTGAACCTTGAGCAGAGAGCTTTGTCTTGGTTCCTTCCTTATCTTGAGCAGCCCAGCCCCTCTTCTCTTCCAGGTTTCCAAAATGCCTTTCCAGGCTAGAACCCAGGTTGTGATCTACTGGCCAGACACAACAAAGAATAATATTTTAATCAAATGAATATAGAACATATAAAATGTATTAAACATAAATGGTTATATCTACTTTAGATTTAATTTCATTCCCAATAAAGGGCAGGACACACACAAGGTTGGATGCAAGTGAAGATAAACTTGAGAGGTTTTTTTGTCTCCCCTTCTGGTTTAAGACAGTGAGGACTAAGCTGTGGCTGAGGACTCAGTAACATGGGAAGAGCCCTGGATTCATCCCAGAATTATAAACAAATCAAAAGTTAATAAGAAAATATTAATTATTTCCCTCTGAGACCTTTAAATAGCAACCAATAGTGCTGAAGAGAGTGGAGTGAACAGGCATTCTTTTTCAAATATTGATTTAAAAGCTAATTCATATACATTTTCTGGGATACAGTTTGGAAAATAGATCACAAGGGCTGGAAAGATGGTCAGCAGGTAAAAACACTTGCCAGCAAACCTGGAGACCCAAGTTCAATGCCTGGGACTGCTTCAGTGGATGAAGAGAACTGACTCCAACATGTCCTCTGACCTTTCCATACACATGGTACATGTGCACACATGCCCACACGTTGGAAATATAAAAGGAAAGAAAATAGATAAAAAATCTAAAATATGTACAGTAAACAAATACAATCTGGGAAAATAATAAAAGACATACACAAAAATGTATCTATACAATTATCTATTAAATGTATCAAATTATAGTATAAAGAAACTTGATATCTAAGTGTCCAATTATTATTAGTACTTCTACTAATAGTTACAACAATAATAAAAATGTCAATCAAATCTATTATGTGCTGACATTTTACAAGTTAGCATACTTTCCTTTCGTAGTGTATAAGGTTATAGTATCTTCTTGATTTGAGTGCACAGAATTTTTTAACTTGCCTGAAGCAAGTTAATAAAGTTAATAAACAGTAAGATCTACAACAGAGAATGCAAAACCCTCTCAAGGATGAGGGTGGGCAATGTGGCCAGAGGGACCCATGAGGAAGAAACCACAGCAGGAGCACAGACAATGTAGAGACCATTGTGTAAGCACACTTTTAGGTAGGCTTTGTACTGCTTCTTATTCTCTAGAATAGACTGCTTTCCATAGTGCTGTTTTCCTGCCCATGTGTCTGGCACGCTCAGCTAAATTGTAAACTCATGGTCTCCCAGTCAGTTTAGAATTCATGGCTCCCTCAAATTCAGATCCCATTCTTTTTTTTTTTAATCAACAACCAAATCCTGGAGTTTCAGCTTCTAGTTTTGTGAACTGTTGCTGATGGGGGAGGTTCCTCAGTGTCCTTCAAGCTGCTGCACTTAAACAACATCAAGGACAGCACTTGTTTCTGCTGGCTGTACCTTTCAATTTCTACATAGGAATACATATGGGTATATTCCTAATTTAGTGTAAAAGAACAGGTGACTTCAAAAGTAAAGAATGGAGGGCTGGGGCTGTACTGTAGCAATAGAGCATGTTTCCTTCACACGCATTTATGCCATGGGTTCAATCCCCAGGATTGTTAAAGAGAAAAGGGAAAAAAGGAAGAAAAGAAAAAGGAAGGAAGGAAGGAAGGAAGGAAGGAAGGAAGGAAGGAAGGAAGGAAGTTGAAAGTCAAGGTGGGAGAGAAGATGGAAGGGTATGAGGAGATGTCTTCAGAGGATACACTATCTCTGTGTGAGATATAGAAGGAAATACAGAAGGAGAACTCCACAGCATGGTGACCACACACACACACACACACACACACACACACACCCCTAAATCAACCTTAGATCCATTTAATCACTTCACAGTGTGATATACCTATCTCTAAACACCACCATATACATCTTAAGTATACATACATTGTTAATTAAAGCTTAATAACACTAAGTGATTAATTTTTAAAAGAAAGGAGGCCAGCACAGCAGGAAGCCACATCTCTCCAGCATCCCAGCCTGACCAGGTCTTTCTCTCAAACTGCTTCGCTTTGGCTGCTTTTGAAGCCACTGGGTGGGGGTGGGGAAGTCTGCATACCCTTTGTTCTCTGTCCAGTCCAAGATGTGAAATTATTTATGGAGTATTTTTATAGGTATTTTCCTTAAGTCATCTGAGGAAATGAGGTCAGGTGTGCTGTCCACGAGGAAAGACAATGTTTCTTCATAAATGGATTCAGCAAATGTTTACCGAGCAACTACCACACAACAGACAGGCTGCACTGTTAGGTAAAGCAATCTTTAATTCAAGGATATTAACTCAGACACTTCACCACCTCTTCCTTATACCTCCCTAGTGCTTTTGTTTGTTTATAAAGATGCCAATGTTATAACTGCCTTGACATAGATAAAAAGCTACCACCCCATCTTCTGGTTAGATCATAAACACCCAAGTTCCCCATCCAGCTACAAGCACTGAAGCGTCAAACGAATTTCTTCACTGCAACTTAACTGGAGCCTTCACTGAATGCCTCAATTCATTAATTTATTCTTTACTTTTTATAGTTAGGAGGTCACTATGTTGCCCAGACCAGCCTTGAACTTATGGCAATCCTCTTGTCTCAGTAAGTGGACTCTTGACTCAGTAAGTTGACCCAGTAAGCTGACTGGGCATGTCTTGAGTAAGTTCTCTGTGTGTCCTGCTGAGAGGACTTTTTTTCTAATTGTCTAGCTCAGAAACTTCAGTTCTGGGTAGGTGGGCGGGCAGGGTAGGGGATTTATACCCTTTCGGGCACCTTCAGAAAATACCCTGGCCTGTTTGCATGCACATCTGAGGGGGTTCCTCAGAATGATCTCTTTCTTCCTGCCATGAGATATTCCAGGGCTCCTCAACACCTCTCACAAAAACAGCGTGTAGGTTAGCTGCTATCCAGAAAATACTTCGATGACTGTGTACCTTGAGTTACAATGCCACTCTTAAAATGGGTTTTAGGCTTTTAACTTTGACTTCTTCCCACCTAGCTGTTGATATGCAAGACAGACCTTGCTCAACTAAGCAGCAAACATTTTATCAAGAAGAAATGAACCTGAAAAATGCAAACAAGATTTTTTTCCCCTTGCCCTGGCTCCACATTTAATTTGCTTATTTTTACTTATTATTTTGCTTTTTTTTTTTTTAATTTACAAAGCATGTAGGCATGCAAGTTGTCCTTAGGCTCCATACTCCTGTCTAAAGTAACTTAACTAAAGCCTGAGTCAGACTACTTATCAGACAGCTATATAGCTCTATATTCATTAAGGATTTATATGAAATAGATTCAATTTCTAAAAGAATTTTAATAAAAAATTAATATTTTTCTTATACAGCAAAGAGTGAGAAAAATAAAAGTCCCATATAGTATTTAACTGGATCAAGTCATTAAAGGGCAGGACACAAATTTGCAGAAAAATTTGGGAAAGAACCTGGGTCTTGGCACATTCTAGGTCTGCATTTTTTTTTAAATATTCAACTAAGATTTAATTCTTTATGCACAGATAAACAAGCACATCTATCTCATAAAGGTACAAATTTGCTCCTGCTTTTTTTTTTTCCGGATTGCATATTTTATTTACATTTCAAATGTTTTCCCCTTTCCAGGTCTCCCCGTCATAAGTCCCCTATCCCAACCCCCCTCCCCGTGCCTCTACGGGGATGATCACCCACCCACCCACTCCTGTCCTCCTACTCTGGCATTCCCCTACACTGGGGCATCGAACACCCTCAGGCCCAAGGGCCTCTCCACCCACAAGGCCATCCTCTGCCACATATGTGGCCAGCAATATGGGTTGCTCCATGTGTATTCTTTGGTTGGTGGTCCAGTCCCTGGGAGCTGCTGGGGGTCTGGACTGTTGACACTGTTGCTCCCTCCATGGGGCTGCAACCCCCCTCAGCTCCTTCAGTGCCTTCTCCAACTCCTCCATCTGGGATTCTATACTCAGTCCAATGGTTAGCTGTGAGCTCTGGCAGAGCCTCTCAGGAGACAGCCATATCAGGTTCCCTGCAGCAAGTACTGCCTGGCATCCACCATAAAGTCTGAGCTTGGTGGCTATATATGGGATGTATTCCCATGTGGGGCAGTCTCTGGATGGCCTTTCCTTCAGTCTCTGCTCCACACTTTATCTCTATATTTCCTCCTGTGAGTATTTCCACATTTTGGTCTTCCTTCTTCTCGGGTTTCATATGGTCTGTGAATTGAATCTTGGGTATTCTGAACTTTTGGGTTAATATCCACTTATCAGTGAGTACATACTGTGTTTGTTCCTTTGTAACTGAGTCTTAAATTCATTATCTTTTTGTCCTAGCTTCTTTACATAGTACATAAGAAGAGTCAGTGACCCAAACTCTCCAGTAATAGTTCATAAGCTATCCTGTGATGGGATGTAGCTTTTTGTTCTCCCATCAGCCAATAGTTCAGCAGACCCAGGAGGGAAAAAAATGAAAGCCACTGAGCTCCCTCCCTCTCCTCACGTTTCCACTCTCATCTTTCTTGAAGGCATCCAAGGCTTTAATTAAAGCCACAATTTTTTAAAAATGAAATATATCAAGGCAAAAGAGGAAAAAAGATCTTCCTGGTGCATGTTCTATGAGAGTCAAACACAATGCAGAATTTTGAACAACCATGTAAAACAGATACAGTCCTTGTGATTTCAGCTTCCTAGAGAGAGTCACCAGAAGAGGGAAGCAAAATACTACTACTATAGATTAGAAAGGAAAGCTCTGGGGGCTGGCGATGGAGCTAAAGGCAGAACATATGCTTGTGCACAGCACTCTGGGTTCATTTCCCAACACTGAAAAAGGAAAGCCAGGCAAGGGTTGTTTCTGCTTCCATATAGAAAGCCCTCCTCCTGTTCATAAGGTTTTTCAAAAGAGACCTCATGAATTCTTGGGAAGCAGTAAAAAATTATAGAAATGTTCATATAGGGAAATAGTTCCCTGACTAATAAGGTCAAATGCACCTAAGACTTAAAAAGGTACTAAGTCCCACCCAGGCAAAGAGCAAGGCAGGGGGCTTAGTGGTTAAGAGTGCCGATTGCTCTTCCAAAGGTCCTGAGTTCAAATCCCAGCAACCACATGGTGGCTCACAACCATCCGTAATGAAATCTGATGCCCTCTTCTGGAGTATCTGAGGACAGCTACAGTGTACCTATATATAATAAATAAATAAATCTGTTTTAAAAAAAAGAGCAAGGCAGGACTAAGGCATTATTTTAAATTTATATTAGCAAAGAAAAATAAGGTGAGGGTTTAAGATTACAAATAACACTCTGCCCCGAGGGGAGTCTAGATAAACTCCCAGCCTTACAAAGGACTGAGGAAATCTACTTCTGTGAAATTATCCTGCAGATACATTAATACAGAGAGAGATGATAATGCTATAAAGACATGGTTTACAAAATTTTCTACAAAAGAGATGTGTGGTTCAAGGAAGAATGAGGAAAAACTTAACTGACTGTCTTAGCTTCTTTCCCTGTAGCTGTGATAAAATACTCTGACAAAAGCAGTTTAAGGGAGAAAGAATTTATTTTGGCTCGTAGTTCAAAGGTACAGTCCATCATGATGGGGAAGTCAAGGCTGCAGGAGCTAGAATTCATGCTGGTGATCAGCTTTTTTTTCCACTCACACAGTTCATGATCTCAGGCAAGGAATGTAGTAGCCATCTACAGGGAGAGCCTTCACACCTCAATTAATGGAATCAAGATAATTCTCAAAGGTGTACCTAGAAGGCTATCTTCCATATGACTCTAGATTGCCAAGTTGATAACACCAACCACCACAATTCTACCTTTTCTCATCCCGACACACAAATATATCATCTTTAAGACACAAATTCCACCCATTGTTTCCAAAGGCTCATGACAATGTTATAATGCAAAATGCATTCTATTCCAAACCAAAAGTTTCTATAATGGTCTCAAAACTTTACAAATCTATAGTATCTTAACTGTGGGCTCCTATGAAATCAAAACCAAGTTACATACTTCCAACATATAATAGCCAGAGTAAATGTTCTTATTCTAAAATGGTAGAATTGGAGTACAGCAAGGGATAGTCACACCAAAGCAAAACTAAAGCCAAGCAGGGAAAACAACAAATATTGCAGCTCAGAATCTAGAGCTCATCATGTAATCAACTGGTCTCCAAAAGGCTTGGGTAGCCTCCTGGATTCTGGGTGTACTGACTGCAGGACTCATAGATCCTATCGTGGGTAGGGTGTGTTCCATGGCTGCAACACTCCTTAATAGACTTTCCTTAGTCTTATTTGCTTTCTGAAACTGTGGAACAATACTCCATGACCCATTCAACCTTGCATTTTCATGCCTGTGGAATAGGCAGTAGTATATAGGCAAGTAGTGCATAGACAATGCTTCTAAGTTCTGCTGTCATACCTCCTTGACCTACAGCTGTATCAGCTACTATGAGCTGACTTTGGAAAATACTTTCTTATGGAGTTGCCTTCAAGAAACAGGGAATCTCTTTATTTAGGTATTTTTGTAAATTTTGAATTTTGATCTGTGTAATGCCTCTAAAAGTAAGATTTTATTACATGGATATGCATATATGAGCAAGCTGATTCAGGAGAGGGATCAACGGTGATTGTGATACACAGATTACACACCAGAAACAGTCTACAATGGGTTATTGCACAATAGGCAAGCACTGCCCTCTGGAAGGAGGATCCCATGTCCTGTGGCAGTACCATGGCTCAGCATCACTCAGACACTCAACTTGCCTGGCCCCATCATTCTGCTTCTAATATATTTAAATATTCCATTAAACACAACTTGGAATCAAACTCAGCTAGGATTTTATTTGGAAAGAAACCATTGAAAAATCTGTTTTCATAAATTTTGTCCCCCCCACTATTGCCCCCCCCATCCTGCCCAATGATGGGAGAGACATCAAGTTGCTCTAAAGCACAGAAAACAACAACAATCTTTGAGAATGTGTCGATAGAATCTGCACTTTGAGCAAATGATGGACTGCATTGTCCTCATTTCCAGGCAGAGGTGCCACCCACAACCTGTCTTGGGATTTTGATCTTTGAAGCAGAAGAAATATTCAACTGAAATTAAGGTAGGAATCATCAAGATTGGCTAGTAGTCAACTGAGCTCCACCACAGTATAGTTTCTGTGGAGGAGACCTGACCCAAAAGCAAGGTAAGTAAATAAATTTAAAGGAACAGTGTACAATTTTGTTGTTGTTGTTGCAGCTGGTGTTATAAAAATTAAGCTTTCATTTTGCATTTCATTTTAAAAGTGTTTATTTCATACTTAAAATATTTATAGCATTGAATTAACTAAGACAGCTGTAGTGAGTTCAGTAGATTAATACTTTGTGGGCTGTTTTTTTCATTTTTAGTATTTTTTTATTTTACTGTATAATGTCATCCACAAAAAGCAAAGTAGAAACTTAAAAAACGAAAACAAAAATACTGTTCTTCTCCAGAGATAACTTGGGCATACTATTTTGTTTTGTTTTATTTGTGATGGTAGTGATGATAGTTTTCTGAGACTGGGTTATGTTATATGACACATGTAACATATGTCATCTCATGACATATATGACATCTCAGGCTGGCTTCATACTCACTATGCCTCTCTGGTTTTCATGCACTCCATAATTCTCCTGCTTCAGACTTTCAGGTGCTATTATATGTGCTGTGCTGTCATGGTCACCTAAGATGTCTGATGTCTGGGTTTTGTTTTGTGTGTGAGGTTTTTTTGGGGGGGGGGAGGGGGGAGTGGGAAGTCATTTTTGTTTTGTTTTTGTTATGTTATATGTATGAGTGTTTTACTGAATGCATGCATGTGTACCATGTGTGTGTGTTGTGCTTGCAGAAGTCAATAGAAGGCATTAGATCCTCTGGAACTAGAGGTATAGATGCTTGAACCACCATATGGGTGCTTGGAATAGAACCTTGGTCCTCTGCAAAGCAGTACATGTTCTTAATCATTAAGCTGACTCACCAACCCCTGAGGAGCCTGGGTTTCATTCCTATTTTCATCTATTCAGAAACACTATACCCAAGACTGCAGCCACTCACCACAGATGCTATGGGACACCTGAAATGCAATCAGCCTGCACTGTGAAGTTATAGAAGAGTAAAACAAATACCAGATCTCAACAACTATTAAAAACAAACAAACAAACAAACAAACTATGTGCAAATCATTGATGTTTTTGTAGAAACCATGTGTTTGAGATGTTAATATTTGGTATATGATTTGGTTAGTGTCTTAGTTACTATTCTATTGCTGTGAAGAAACACCATGACCAAGGCAGTTTATAAAATAAAGCATCCAGTTGGGGCCTTCCTTTCAGTTTCAGAAAGTTTAGTTTCGGATCATCATGACAGATGGTGGTGACAAGCATGGTGGCAGGCAGGCATGGTGCTGGAGCAGCAGCTAAAAGCTTACATGCTGATCCATAGCAGAGAGGGAGGAGGAAGAGATCAGGAGGCTGGCATGGGCTTTAGAAACCTCAAAGCTCACTCTCTGTGACACACCTCCTCCAACAATCCTAATCCTTCTCAAACAGGTCCACTAACCGGGGACCAAGCATTCAGACATCCCTTGTCCAGGAAAGCTTCTATGAGCCATGAAGAAAACTATTCCTTCCTACAGCTGAGTTCTTATAGTTTCTACACAGGCATGCATAGTGTATATGCTATTTTTAAAAACAAGTTTATTTATTATTTGACAATTACACACAAATATATGTATTTTTGTCCTGTTTGCCCCCATTGCTCACTCATGCTCTTTCTACTCCCTCTGAACATCTTATTCGTTCTGTCTCCCTCCTATTTTCGAGTTTTTCTTTTTAATATCAACAAGGTAATTTTTAATTTTTATGCATATGAGTACTGATTGTGCTGTTATATGTATAAGCATGTTTTCATGTATATGGGATGCATACATGATGGGATATGCCCACAAGTGTGAGTATATGCATATAGAGAATGGAGCTTGATATCAGGTGTCTTTCTTACCTGTTTACCTTTCATATTGAGGCTGAGTCTCTCTCTCTTGAACCTAGAGCTTGCTAGCTTAGTTGGTCTAGCTAGCTCGCTTGCCCTAGAGACCTCTGTCTCCTGGGTGCTGAAATTATAAAGTGAGCCATAATAGCTGCTTGGCATTTACATGGTTTTTAATGGGCTCTGGAGGTCTGAACTTCCAATAGTCACTCTTGCACAGCAAGTGATTTACTCACTGTGCCATCTACTCAGGCCCCCACCTAAGTTTAGTAAGGGGTGCTTACATAAGCATTGGTATGGCATATTAGTAATTTATTAGTGGCCACACTACTGAAGAAAACAGTAGCCCCCCAACACCCCAGTAACCATTAGCTGCCAATAGTTCCTTGAGCCAAAAGACAGCCCATCCATAATGGTATGTTAATGGGCCCCAACTTTTTTTTTTTTTTTTTTTTTTTTTTTTTTGAGACAGGGTTTCTCTGTGTAGCCCTGTGTTACCTCCTTCCAGCCTAGCTAGGCTGGCCTCAGACCATCTGCCTCTGAGGCAGAGCCACCTGCTGTGCTGCTTCTCATCTCTCTCCTTTGATATGCCACTACCTGCCACCTGCCTGAGGCTGAACCAGCTCGCCAAGATCTTCCGGAGCCTACACATGGTCACCTGCAGCTGGACTCCAAGGATGATTTGGCGGGAATGGGCCCCTCCCCTTCTTTATAAGTGCATGTTTCCCAATATTAAAATTGAACCTTGATCAGACTATTGTCTTGGTTCCATCCTTTCTCTCGTTGCCTAGATTCCAGATTACAGGCTCGAATCCAGACATGTGAGCCGCTGGCTGGCCCCAGCAGCCCTGGCTGTCCTGGAACTCACTCTGTAGACCAGGCTGCCCTTGAACTCAGAAATTCGCTTTGCCTCTGCCTTCCAAGTGCTGGGGTTAAAGGTGTGTGTCACCACGCCCAGCCTAATGGGCCCCATCTTGCAGAGGTCTTGGACACATACTCATAACAGCTGTACATTCATGAGTATAACAGCCACACCATGTCTCAAATGCTGAGTTCCATAGCAGTCTTCCCAACCTTGGCTCTTACGTTCTTCCTGCCCTTTCTTCCAGGGTGTTTCCTGAGCCCGGAGGAGGTAGGTGTCTCCTGTTCGGTGCTAAGCTCTTGATACTCACTTATTCTCAGCACTTTGGCCAGTTGTAAGTCTCTACATTAGCTGCTGCCCGCTGTAGAACGCAGCTTCTCCAGCCAAGGCTTAGAGCATCAGTTATCTCCAGGCTCGCACACACTGCTCTAATTTCCTTGTTCCTTCTACATGCCTCTACCTCAGGAGCTGTTCATCTAGCAAAACTGGGCCACACTTGATAACAATTCTTCTTGAGTTTGCAAATCTCTTCCATATTTAATATTTAAAGCACTGTTTTCTTAGTTCTCTGCAGTGTTTCCAAGCTTTTCTTTGCTTGCTTGATTTCCTTGGCTAGAACTTCAGGGGTCACGGTCTACAGAAGACCTAAGAGCAGACATCCTGGTCTTAGTCTAGTTTAAGAAAGACACTCAGTATTTCTGTGCCAAATGTTAGCTGTGCTTGGGACTCATCATACATAGCATTTATCAGATTATATTCCCTCTAGTCAGCTGACGTTTTCCATAATGAGTAGGTGGATGGATGCATAATTCATTTCTGTTTTACTCTGACTTTAAAATGTAAAAAGTCACATTTCTAGAATAAATACCATTTATGTATAATGTGATAACAGCATAGACTTTATCAGTTAAGTATCCATAATTATCAAATTTGAAATATAAAGTGCTCTAAATCTGAAACTTTTAGGAAGTCATTAAGTATTTAAAAGGCTTGTTTTGAGGTTGGGAGCTATTGAGATGGCTCAACAGATAAAGCTTATCCCCAAGCCTGATATCTCAGATTCAATGTCTGGAATGCACATTTCTCCAGCACCATGTCTGCTTGTCTGCTTCCAGCCATGATGATAATGAACTAAACCTTTGAACTGTAAGCCAGTCCCAGTTAAATGTGTTCCTTTATAAGAATTTCTGTGGTCATGGTGTCTCTTCAGAGAAATAGAAACCCAAACTGAGCCACCATACTAAGTATTGGGAGAAAAATGTGACTGGGTCTGATTGCTTGGAATCCAGCTTTGACCTCCAACACCCATACTTTGTGTAAGCTCCCAGTCTTTACATTAAGTTATGGCAGTGAACAGAGTAACTTCTGACCACTGCATGTTAAAGCAAAGGGAGTTGGGAGTATGTGTAAGAGTAGAAACTAACACTCCAGTCCAGACATTAATCCTTTCTTGTGAACAGCTTTGGAAATGGATCCATAGGTTTTTGTGGTAGAAATGGGTTGTATCTACTTCCCCATTTCCTAAGTGATTTTAGGGATACTTCTTCTTACGGTGTCGGGAAGCTTTTCATTAAAGAATGGCATCTACCTCCAGGTGAAGACATGCCTCTGTTTCCTTCCTAAGGGCTAACCCCATTTTACTCATCCAGCCAAGGAATCGCCTTCAGGAAGGCAGGTTCACAGTAAGCCATGCTAATTATCTCTTTAATGAGATCATGTATTTTTCCTCTCCAGGATGCAGTGCAGTTCCTTGGTACAGTTGCTACAGAACCACCATGGGGTTGGCTCTGTCTTTCATTTTGAGACTCAGAAAGGAATAACTAATTTGTGTGTGTGTGTGTGTGTGTGTGTGTGTGGTTTTTATCAAGACAGGGTTTCTCTGTAAAGCCCTGGCTGTCCCGGAACTCACTCTATAGACCAGGCTGGCCTCGAACTCAGAAATCTACCTGCCTCTGCCTCCCAAGTGCTGGGATTAAGGGCGTGCACCACCACGCCCGGCTAAGGAATGACTCTTGTTCTTTCTTCTCTTCTACTTCTTATTTCTTTCCCTTTCAGAGACTAATCAGAGCCTTGAGTGTCTCACTCAAGCGCTTTCACTCTTTCTTTTTTTTTTTTGAACTTGAATATCAATTTATTTATTTTTTTATTAGATATTTTCTTTATTTACATTTCAAATGCTATCCCAAAAGTTCCTTATACCCTCTCTCTGTCCTGCTCCACCACTCACCCACTCCCACTTCTTGGCCCTGGCATTCCCCTGTATTAGGGCATATAAAGTTGGCAATATCAAGGGGCCTCTCTTCCCAGTGATGGCCGACTAGGCCATCTTCTGCTACGTATGCAGCTAGAGATACGAGCTCTGGGGATACTGGTTAGTTCACATTGTTGTTCCACCTATACGGTTGCAGACCTCTTCAGCTCCTTGGGTGCTTTCTCTAGCTTCTCCATTGGGGGCCCTGTGTTCCATCTTATAGATGACTGTGAGCATCCACTTCTGTATTTGCCAGGCACTGGCATAGCCTCATACGAGACAGCTATAACAAGGTCCCTTCGGCAAAATCTTTCTGGCATTGTGCAATAGTGTCTGGGTTTGGACGCTTTCACTCTTTCTCTCAAGCATCCCTCCCTGCCATGTGGCTGCTTGTCCACCATGTGGCTGCTGTCCATGCTTATCCTTGTGGAGGCAGAGGCAGGAAAGATGGTGGGGCTAGGAGTTAGGGAGGTGATGCATCCAGGAATGCTGTGCAAGCTTGACAATTTGAGTTCAATCCCTGAAACCAACATAGAAAAGCCAGATGTGGTAGCCTGTGCCTCTAATCCCAGTGCCCCTACTGCAAGGAAGGAGTCAGGGCAGGAGGACTGTCTAGTGGCTTGTTGGCCAGACAGTGTGGAATATGCAACATGGAAGCACAATCAAGAGAGATCTGACTTAACCTGCCCTGGAAAGGTGTTCTCTGACTGCACGTGAGTGGGTACATAGACACACAGATAGAAACAAACAAACAGAATACAAATAGATACATAAAAAGGAAGGGAAAGGACAGGACTGCTCCTATGTATGGTGGAGTAGAACGTTTATTATAAACATAAGGGAGAGCATAGCCAGAGACGGACACATCTGGAAGAGTCCAGTATAGCCATGATCCTGAACTATGTGTGAAAGGGAGAAGGAAAGAGAGAAGAGAACCAGATGCAGCACAAAAGGGTTGGGTGGGTAACTAAAATGTCATAGGGAAGACCCTCTGGGGAAAGGGCAGCTAAACTCCTTGGCTAAAAAGTTTAGCATAGGGGGCAAAGTATGCCAGGCATACCCTGTAACTGGTAGAGAGTGAGGGATGCCAGAGAACTTAGCAGCCGTTTGTCCTGGGTTTGAAACAACACAAATAAACAAATGAGTTTTAAAAGAAGCTGGATTGGGCAATGGTAGAGATGGGTTGGGGGTAACAAAACAAACAAACAAACAAAAAACCCCACCCCAACAAAAGGTCTAGGCAAAGGAAACTATGTGCTTGACCAACAAGGTATGCTGGGGAGGTGCAAACGCTCTGAGATAAGAAATACATTTGGCTTTTATTCTAACTCAGGTGGTGGCAGTGTCTCTCCCCCATTGGCTAGCATCCAACCTCAGTCTCATTCAGTTGGATGGGCTGAAAAGTATTGGCACACAGGAAATGAAGAAGGGAAAAAGGTAAACTGTTCCAGGCCATCAAATTCCCAAAATGTATGTCAAATGTTCATATGTATGTCATATGCAAAAAAATTGCATGAAAACTCTTACAAGGTGGGAGAAATAATAAGATTTTAATTCCTCGTCTTAGACACAAGGTTTTCAGTATTTGATAGAAAAGACTCACATTTGATAATTCTTACAGGTTTTTAACCTCGATGCCCACCCAAAACCTTTTTGTCAGCTAGACCCTACCATCTGTAGCATCCACAACCTTTTAAGACAGAGCCACCTGCTGAAGTCATTGAACAGGGCTTCTTACATTCCGACTATGCAACAGTCAATATTGCTCAAAAATCATTAGACACACATGAAAAAAAACCCAGTTGAACGAGCTTCTTGAAAGCTCCATGAGAGTCAAATTATCTGTGAGTCAGGTTGCAGCTGTACCTCTGCCTTGTTTTCAGAGTACATCAACCCTCTCTCTTCCAGCAGATTTCCAGAAGAGAAGCCTGGGAAAAAATCCTTTCCCTTTTAAGTTGTATTGTGGGACTTTCTTGGATGTGCCAGTAATTCAAAATTGACATGGAGACATCTAAAATAGTTTAAAGCTTAGGCCTTTTAATGGGGCAATCTCCCAGCTACTTTTTTTTTCCAAACAATTTTTTATTAGATATTTTCTTCATTTACATTTCAAATGCAATCCTGAAAGCCCCCTATACACTCCCCCTGCCCTGCTCCCCTACCCACCCACTCCTGCTTTCTGGCCCTGGCATTCCCCTGTACTGGGGCATATAATCTTTGAAAGACCAGGGTCTCTCCTCCCAATGATAGCCGACTAGGCCATCTTCTTCCCAGCTACTTTCTAACTTAATCCAACTTCCCAGCACAGTGTCCTGTGAGGAGCGAGTGTGGCAGCAGTCCCAAGAAGGCGCCCGGGACTACAGCTAAGTCTTATGACTTGCACCTGACTTCCTCATACACCTGAAAATAAGCCACAACCATCGTGAGAGCTGAGCAGGTGCACCAGGAATAGTGGCGAATCCATTTTGGTGGAGACATGCCCCTGCTGCCCTGATTAGCTGAAGTTGCGTGCCTGGTGAGGTGACGTGGCCTGCCGTGAATAGATGAGGGCTGAGAGTATATAAGAGTGAGAGGCCGGGGTTAGAGAGAGAGATAAAGTTGAGAGAGATAAAGTTGAAGCAAGAGAGATGAAGATGGAAATTTGCTGAATAAACTGCTGTTAGAAGGACTGGTGGTCGTGTAGTTCTTGCTGGTCGAGAGCGGATGCAACAGTGTCCCACCACATGCTAACTCTTTCCCTTTCTGCTCTGCTCTGGTCTTCCTTCTGTTCTGTTTTGTATCTGCCTCTGAATTTCCTGGATCTGCTTTCTTCTTCCCAAGTCATTCTCCCTGCCCAGAAGTTCCACCCTCATACTTTCTGCCCCAGCTATTGGCTGTCAGCTCTTGATTATAACCAATCAGCAGTAAGACAGCACCAGAACATCTCTTAGCTTGACTAAGGCATTGAGAAATGCCTGACCTTCATGTTTTGGGTAGGTGTGGAAGGACAAGCATTTATAAATATAAAGCTGGTGATAGGCCATAGAAATGACAATACCAAAATCCTGCCAACACTCTAATCAATAATTGAAAGAACAGACATACCTTAATACAATGTGAATAAGGTCATCCTAAAAATGTTGTTTTTGCCTGGTATTTTGTTACAACAATGAAAAAGGGATGAATACAGGCATTTTAACCATTTCTGTATCTTTAAATATAAGAAACTTTGAATATAAGATCTTTGGTGGAACCACAGTCTTGCTTTTTCACATTTTCTTATAACATGGTTCACACAGCTATTGGTTTGGCCATCCCTCCTGGTTGCCTTTGGGGACTGCATTATTGAGTAGTCTACTTTTGAGGGCTCAACCCCGATACTTGTAAGGGAGGAGGAAACAAACTGCTTTAGAACAAGGCTTCTGCTACCCCTGATTCAGTTGGATTTTTTTTTCCTCCAGAGAGTATCTCCTGAGTGCAGAAAAGAATGCAGCAGGACCAGGAACTCCCGGCAGCTGCAGCTGGCCAGATATCTTGGGGCCTGAATGTTTGTTTAAACTTATGTTTCTGGGCCTATACAGATCTCTCAGTACATGGTATACATCAGACCCTAAGTTTTGTCCCCAGAACATCAAAAGTTTAAAAAAAAAGTGAGCAGAGCATTTCCATCTGAAGCAGCTTTCTGAGGAGGAAGGAGAAACTGATATGTAAAATATCCAAACTGGAGGCTTCTTGCTATCTCAATTGGAATTTTTTATATCAAAAACTATTTTATAAGATTTTATTTATTTAGGGGTATGTGTGTGTGTGTGTGTAAGCCAAAAGAGGGTGTAAGATCACCTGGATCTGGGGTTACAGGTAGTTGTGGGCTACCTGACATGGGAGCTGGGAAATTCAGTCCTCTCTGAGTGCTCCTAACTGCTGAAACATCTCTCTAGCTTAGAGATTATTTAAAAATTAAGATGAACGGGGGCTCAAGAGATGGCTCAATGGCGAAGAGCATTTGTTGCTCTTGCAGAAAATCTGATATTGATTCACAGCATCCACATGGTAGTCCAGAACCATCTATAAACTTCTGTTTCAGGGATTCCATAGATTCTTCTGATCTCAGCAGTTACCAGGTATGCACATGGAACACAGACATACATGAAGACAGAATATTCATGCACATAAAGTGATTCAAAGTAATAATTAAACAACAATAACAAAATTAAACCAACTCCAAATCCTTCCAACTACATTTTCATTTGCTTTGTTTTGTTAGCATTTAGAATGCTGCTCAAATTTCTTTCTTTGCCATTGTACCCATAACAAGAAATCCACAATAACCTAGCACAACACAATTATTTTCTTGAGGCACCATAGGTACCTTACTAGAAGTGGACATTTATTAACATATTCAAAAGTAGCTTTTCCATTCTTGCCTTTAGGTGGAGGAAAGACAAAAGACCTGACTCATTACAATCAGTATAGAACTATTTTTATTTTACATTATACTAAAAAATAGACTGCTTCTTCAAATATTGTTTTTATTATTAAAATTATTTTAAGTAAAAGTTATGTCCCATTTTCTCAGTTATAAGTTTACGAATATCTGTTGCATATAGCCTTTTGCTCCCCAGCCTTAGCTCTGGGATCTGGCTGTGCTACCAGCCCTCTCCTAGCTACCCTTGAATCCACTGATAAAACACACTCACACACACAATTGTTCCTTCTCAACTTGCTTTTGGCCACTATTGCTGGGTGCTACTATCTCCCGCCTAGAAAAGCACACCCTTAAAACAATATTTTTACCACCATACCTCCCACCTGTCCTAAATTTCAGTTGCTAATTACATCCCTGAGCACCTGCCTGGAGGAGCAGCCTGTGTGGCCACTCCGTTTTGAGATCTCACATGGCTCTTCAACCCTTCTCCATCAGAAGCCTGGTGAACTGTCTCTCTTTCCTGTGTGTCTCCCTTTTCCTCCAAGGGACCCAGAAGTCCTGCCTGTACTTTCATGCAGCAATTGGTACATGGCTTTCTTTAATGACAGATCAATAACCAACTGGGGAACAGGACCTTAGCATCAGACCTCCCTACAAATATCAGTTTGTATTATAAAACAATTGATTAAAAAACAGGGCAAGCTAATAAAATTTAATCTTAATATAGTAAAAAAGTATGACCCATAGTTCACACACATTATCTACAAGAGCTCCAGGGGTCACACACACAATAATAAAGGCATAAATCTGTTCCTGTGAAGTCAAGGACAATGCTACCATTCTATTGTGCTTTACCGGAAGCCATGGCCACTCTAAGCAGAGAGAAATGGAAAGCAACGAAACCAAAGGCTGAAGAAACAGCACCGTTATTTGCAGGTGACGTGGGAGAATTCTGTGGCATCTAGAAAATGCCACAGTACTGTTGAAGGTACCAACAATATTATTAAAAATTTAAAAATTATGGTATGCAGAAGAATGAAAACAGGCCTTCCTCTTTCACACTATATAAAAATCAACTCTAAAGATCAAAGATCTGAAACTCTGATGCTATTGGAGGAAAAGGTAGGGGAGGGATACTTCAAAGTAGAGATGCAGACAAAGACTTTCTGAATAGGATTAGTCCCTCCAGAAATAGTACTAAAAGCTGAAAACTGTAACTTCATGGAATTAGATGGTTTTGGCATTGCAAAGGAAACAATAAAGATGGGGTATTCTACAAACTAGGAGAAAATCTTTGCTATCTATCTGACAGAAGATTAATATGTGTAATACAAAAAGAAACTCCAAGAACTAAGAACTCATGTGACTTAATAAATAAATGGACTAATGAAATGAAGAAATAGTTCTCAAAGGGAGAAACAGTAAGTATGAAAAACTTTCACCCCACTACAATCAGAGCAATGCAAACTGAAACTACATTGATTCAAGCTCATCGCAGTCTGAATATCAATCATTCAGAAAACAATAGCAAAGGGACTGGCCACTGGGGTTTGAGCATGTTCCAGTGAGTATATGGACAACAGAAACTGGACTTGCTGTCTCATCCTCCTCCTGCTGCTGCTGATTTGCTACAGGAAGTCATATGCATAGAGGAGTGGACCTGAAAGGAAGTGAGGTGATAGGAGTGCCTTATGTGAAATTCCCAAGTAATCAACATAAATATAAATATTATGTTAGGAGAAAAAGGTAATACAAAAAACGAAAGAAAAGAAAAAGAAAGAAAGAAAGAATACATCAAAAAACACTGCTCTGGATGTGGAGAGAGGGAATTATATACTGCTGATGGGAACAGGAAAAGTCTAGTCACATTGTAAATCAATATGGAAATATTTCAAACACCTAACAACAGATCTATCTTATGACCTAGTTATATCACTTCTGACATTTAAATACCCAGTGAACCCCATTCATGGAGAAAAGACAAAAGATGTCCTGACTCATTACAATCAGTATAAAGCTATTTTGTTTTACATTATGATTTTAAAAAAATCTACAAGAGCTCCATTTTTTGACTCACTAGTCTGCCTGCTTTCTGGAAGCCACACAGGCCCCAGGAACCCCAGGTAAGAACTTACCCTTTGCCTGCCAACACCCCTTAAAACACACCACAACCATAAACTGCCCACAAATTTAGTAGAAGACCCCTGCTTTCGAAAAGGCCACACTGGTTTTAGGAACCCCAGAGGAACCTTGGCACCCCAAGCCCCAGATGCCACAAAAATCCCAGCAGACACCCTGGATCTGAAAACTCACTGGTCACTCGAACCCCAGGCTACTCAGGCAAGAAGACCAGAGCAAAAGAGTAAAGCAAGGGAAATAACATCCAAAAAACTCTCATCCAACGAAGATAAAATAAGAAATTAGCACCTAAACCTATAATAACCCCAAGTCCAGTTGACTAGAGGCCAGAATACAATAAACAGCAGGGCAATATGGCACCACCAGAACCCAGATATCCTAATACTTCAAGTCCTGGATATTCCAAGACAGCTGAGGCAGGCACAGGCATGTGCATGTGCACACGCACCAAAACACTTGACTCCAATCTTGTAGAGATGATAGACGTCTTTAAAGAAGAAATGAATAAATCTCTTAAAGAAATACAGTAAAATACAACCAAACAGGCGAAGAAAATGAATGAAACTGTTCAAAACCATGGAAATAGAATCAATAAAAAAACACAAACTGGGGAAATTCTGGAGACAGAAAATCTAGGCAATCAAACAGGAACTACAGACACAGGAGCACCAACAGAATACAAGAGATTGTCAGGCATAGAAGATATGGTAGAAGAAATTGATACATTAGTTAAAGAAAATGTTAAATCTAACAAGTTTCTGACACAAAACATGGAGGAAATCTGGGACGCTGTGAAAAAAGAAAACAACAACAACAACTAACCCTCAAAATAATAGAAATAGAGAAAAGATAAAATTACCAGATCAAAGGCTCAGAAAATACTTTCAGCAAAATCATAGAAGCAAATTTTCCTAACCTACAGAAAGAGATGCATACAAACATATAAAAAGCTTAAGGAACATCAAATAGATTGAACCAGAAAAGAAAATTCCTCCCTACCACATGATGATCAAAACACTAAGTGAACAGAACAAAGAAAGAATACTAATAGCTGCAAGAGGAAAAGGCCATGTAACGTATAAAGGCAGACCTATTGGAATTATAGTTGACTTCTCAACAAAGACTCTAAAAGCCAGAAGGGCTTGGGCTACTTTCTAGACTCTGAGGAACCATGGATATCAGCCCAGGCTACTATACCCAGCAAAGCTTTTAATCCCTGTGAATGGAGAAAATAGAATACTCCATGACAAAACCAAATTTGAACAATGTCTATACACAAATCCAGCCCTACAGAAGAACTAGAAGGAAAACTCCAACCCAAGGAGTTTATTAACTAAACCCAAGAAATTACAGGAAATAATTTCACACCAGCAAAAACAAAATACTGTTTTTTGTATTTTGTTTTTATATTTTTGTAATGTACTGGCTAGTTTTGTGTCAACTTGACACAGCTGGAGTTATCACAGAGAAAGGAGCTTCAGTTGAGGAAATGCCTCCATGAGATCCAACTCTAAGGCATTTTCTCAATTAGTGATCAAGGGGGAAAGGCCCCTTGTGGGTGGGACCATCTCTGGGCTGGTAGTCTTGGGTTCTATAAGAGAGCAGGCTGAGCAAGCCAGGTGAGGCAAGCCAGTAAAGAACATCCCTCCATGGCCTCTGCATCAGCTCCTGCTTCCTGACCTGCTTGAGTTCCAGTCCTGGCTTCCTTGGTGATGAACAGCAGTATGGAAGTGTAAGCCGAATAAACCCTTTCCTCCCCAACTTGTTTCTTGGTCATGATATTTGTGCAGGAATAGAAACCCTGACTAAGACAGAGCGGGTAAGAGCACACATTCACACACACACACACACACACACACACACACACACGTCATCACCACCACCACCAACAACAATAACAACAACAAAATAGCAATAATTAACAATCACTGGTCATTAATATCTCTCAATATAAATGGACTCAATACCTCAATAAAAAGGCACGGGCTAACAGAATCGATGGGAAAAATACACCTCAACATCAAAAATAGACATTAACTCAAGATTAGAGGGCTGGAAAAAGATTTTCCAAACAGTTGAAAATGGGGAGAAGGTTCACATGGAGTCACCGGAGTGATTCACTCCTTGTCCCAGGCAGCCCCTCTTGGAGAAGCAGAATTAGCATCAAAATACAAACAGCACCAGGGCAATCACAACAATCACCCAGCACAAAAATTAAGTCCAAGTGAATAAAAGACCTCAATAAAAAACCAGCCATGCTTAACCTGATAGAAGATAATGTGGGGAAACAACCTTGAGTGCACTGACACAAGAGACAAGTCCCTGAACAGAACACCAACAGCTCAGGCGCTAAGATCAACAATTAATAAATGGGACTTCATGAAACTGAAAAGCTGTAAGGCAAAGGGCACCATCAAAAGGACAAAATGGCAGCCTACAGAATGGGAAAAAAATCTTCACCAACCTCATATATGATGGAGGAATAGGAATATATCTTTCACTTGCTTAGAGTTACATTGTGGGTGGATAGAAGGTGGGGTTCAAATAAGAACAGGAGGGATCAGGTGGGGTAAGGATGGAGGGAAAGAGTACTGGGAGAGACAACTGGGGTGGGGAAACATCTCTGGGATGAACTAGAAACCTAGGCCAATGGAAACTCTGGAATCTATGAAGGTGACCCTAGCTAAGGCTCCTAGCAATGGGGGATATGGAGCCTGAACTGACCATCTCCTGTGATCAGGCAAGATTTTCCAGTGGAAGGACTGGGCCACTAATCCAGGCACAAAACTTTCTGCCTACACTCGTGCTGCCTATAAGATGTGTGGGAATAACCATGGGGCAGAAACTGAGGTAACAGCCAACTATTGGCTGGTTCATCTTGAGACTCATGCCATGAGAGGGAGCCACCCCTGAATCTGTTAACTATACTCTGCTACACTTGCAGACAAGAGCCTAGCATAACTGTCAACAGAGAGGCTTCACCCAGCAATTGATGGAAACAGAAGCAGAGACTCACAGTGAAACATTAGGTCGAGCTTGGAGAATCCTGTGGAAGAGGAGGAGGAAGAATTAAGGAGCCAGAGAGGTCAAGGAAACTACAAGACCACCTACAAAAACAACTAACCTGGGCCCACAAGGGCTTAAAGACTAAATCTCTGAGCTTTGAAAACTTTCCTTGCCACCATTTCCTCAGTAATATTGAAATCAGTTGTAGTTGATACCTACTCTCATATGGGTTTTCTACCTCACCTTTGATCATTCTGTTCCCAGATAAAAGACACACAACTTTCATATTTACAGTAAGCCTTTAATAGATCTGGGCCGATACCTACCCTATTATTAGAATCTACGTTCCTTGCTTAAAAGTCTACTTCCCCATCAATAACTCCTAGGTTGGGCGTGGTGGCACACGCCTTTAATCCCAGCACTTGGGAGGCAGAGGCAGGGGGATTTCTGAGTTCGAGGCCAGCCAGGACTACACAGAGAAACCCTGTCTCAATCCCCGCACCCCCCCCCCAAAAAAACCAAAAAAAAAAAAAAAAAAAAACCAAAAAACCTCCTAGTTATAACTTGCCACGTTCCATCTGGGCTGCTCTTAACTCCAATTGGCCAGCCCTCATGCCATGACTTCATAACTCACCTACCTCAAGGTGTGTTGTCCTCTCTCCACCTTCCTCCTTCTCTTCCTTGTATTCTTCCTCCAACCCCCAGCCCAGGAACCCAAACTCTGCCTGTTTCTCTTCTGCCCAGCTACAGGCTGTTGGCATCTTTATTCAACCAATAGTTTTAAATTAAGGAGCAAGGTCACATAGCATTACTCTGTGTGCATGCAGATTGTCTCACTGGGGTTGGGAGGGGGGAGGGGGCAACTAGGCCTTGAAAGCCAGTATTCAGCATTACAATACATAACAAAAGACTAAACCTCAATAAAAATCACAGACAGTGAATGTGAAAGGGTGAGGAAAAGACAGCAGGTTTTATTGGCTACCACACACATGGCCTTTGTCTAAGTCGCTAAGCCTTAGAAAGGAAGCAAGGAGGTGCTATGAGGAACGTGGAATCCAAGCTGAGCGCACTTGCTGATTAGAACATTTGACCTTATATAGAAAGGCTGGAGCTGTTGGTCCTCCATGTGTGACTAGACATGCTTCTGATGGTCTTAGAAAATATGTCCTTGTTGCATATAATTTTAAAATCACTCTTGCTCCTTTGCCTGGGGCCACACTCTCACCAGCCCAAGCTCCACCTAGTTATCTCTTCATCCCAGCTAGCTTTGCCAAGCCAGAGCTCAAGATCACTCTTCCGCCAGCCTGCCCTCCACCTGGTTACCTCTTCCCTGGAGCTTTGTCCTTCACTCCATCCTCCTGTTCCAAAGCCTGACAAATTCTGTCCTGGCTGTGCTCTTTCTCTTTCAGCCCACTTAAATGCAGCAATGGAAAACACCAGACAGCCTTAATATTTTAAAACCAACCAGATAACACAACTGCTGGGCACAGAATCTATAGCCTTAAACTCATTAGCTATCCTATGTCAGAATTTCGCAGGTGGCAGAGGCCACTACTGGTACTAGTTGCCCGGAGGCCTTACATGGTGTCCATTCATGCTCCTCTCCCCAAAGTATCATGGAAATTCACCTATTCTTGTCCCCTTCTCTTCTTCCTGGGACTCGGAAATCCCACCCCTTTTCTTTCACCCAGTGACTGGCTTCTGCTGTCTTTATTGACACAATCAAGAACCAATTAAGGAAAAGACACCTCCACCTACATGTCCTCTGTCTCTTCTGGTGCTATCTGAACTTTTAATTTTAAAAGCAAAACAGATGTCAGCTGCACAGGGTTTAAAGAGACTGTAGATATGTAACTGCATTTAAGGCCGAAAGTATTTCCTCTTGAATCCATATATTTTATTAATTTATGAATATAATTTATTCCAGGATGATACTGCACTTACTTAATCATAGTCAAATCTTTCTTCATCTAGAAGACTAAATGCAGCTAATATGGCTTAGAAATGGGACTTCAAAAGGCTTTAAACAATGCAACCTTTACACTCAACATCTCCTAATGAGACTTCCATCCTACAGCCACACGGCCTTTGAAGCACTGCTTTCCAAAGCTATGAAGATAAGAACAAAATAACTCCAGCTCTCACATGGTTTTATTAAATATGTAGACTTGCTTGGTCTCTGGCAATCCAACAGTGCTAAAATATATGTAACACATTATAATTATATATGGAAAACTAAAATAAAGACATCAATTTTTATTGTTGCCACAGCAAATGCTGACTGTTTATACAACTGAAAATAAGAAACATGAGTTAGTTATATTTCACCTGTGTACACATGCATTTAAATCTTCATTGTAGGATATTATAATAGGATGAAGATGGTTCAGAGTGCAAGAAAGCTGTGCAAGTGAAAGGGCCTGAATCTGCATCCTCGCATCTACATAAACATTGCCATGGCTGTGCACCCTTGCAACCACATTGTGTGGAACAGAGATAGATGGACCCTAGATGTCAAAATGAGCTTTACATTCAGTGAGTAAGTAAGGTAGAAGGTAGTGGGAGACACTCACCATCCTCCTTTGGCCTCTACATGCCACATAGAGCACATCTCCTCCCCCAGTAAAACAAATAATAAAAACATTCCCAAGAACTTATGGTAAAATTTGAAAAGACATTTTCTAAAGTCCCTTTTTACAGATGTCTTTCTTTTTCATTTTGTGTGTGTTTGCCTGCATGCATGTAAGCGCACCACATGCATGTGTCCGATGTCCACAGAGGCCAGAAGAGGCCATTGGATCTCTAGGACTGGAGTAGAGATGATTGTGAGTGGCCATGTGGGTGCTGGGAACCAAACCCACAGAGCAGAAAGTGTTCCTAATGGCCATCTCTCTAGCTCTTAACTTCTTTTATAAATAAGAATATTTTTAAAAGAAGATTTTCGGCCTAAAATGCTTCATTCTTTATCTTTGCCAAGACAAGTATTTTGAAAACTTGGAAGAAAACATCTACTTCTTGGTTAAGTGTCTCAATGTACACATTCATTTGTACACATTTATCATACATGGTACATATACATGGCATTTGTACACATTCATACATGGGACACATTCAACCTTGAATTCGCATGGACAGAATCCTCTGAGAAAAACCACAGGCTAGATGTCAAAGTTTGGCAATGCTGGATTTCTAAAGGAGGGCATGCTCTCTGCTTTCATGGTGATAGATGGGTGTGGCTCCAGTTGGATGATTGCACGGAATCCCATTCAAACAAGCTGCTAGTAAGAGAGCACTGACTGAAAGTCCCTGAGCAATACACACTCCTATACAGGGGCCAGGAGTTGGGGTCAACAGACCTCACGGGTTTCTAGTAAAAGCAGAGCAAATAGGTAGAGCCACTGCTACAAATGACAAAGAAGTAGAGGGAAAAAAGGCCAGCAGCTTGAATACATCAGAGTGCTCAAGGGGTGAAACACTTCAAGTCTGATGAGAAGTAAACTGCAGGGAAGCCCAATCCTTTCAGGGGACAGGTGTGGGAGACATGTACTGAAGCAGTAGTTCACAACTGAGAGGGCCAGAAAGCAGTGTGGACATTTGCTGAGCATACCTGCCTGGGATTTGATCGTTCCTGCCGGTGCTACAACTCAGAGTAAACACGAATCTCTATACTGAATCTATCCTCAAAATATCTGCCCTTTCTGTAACAAGGGAACCCAAGATTCTCACCCACCTTCTAGACACAAAAGAAAGCCTTTTGCATGAAATCATGTCACTCCCCCCCCATCCCCCAGGACCACTAGTTTTTGCTCTGCTCAGCAGGAATCAATATCACTGGTTTCTGCCCTGGTCAGCAGGAATCAGTACCACAAGAACAGCAGAGCCATGGAGGGACAGGTCACCAGGCTCGCAGGTCAGGCCCCAAGCTGCTGTGTACAGGAAGAGGAGACCAGGTATTGAGTTGAGAATTCCAACCAAATTGGAAGGTTTTTGGCAAAAGTGTAGAACTGAGAAACAAACAAGGGAAACAAACAAACAAACAAACCCTCAATTAAAATATAGTTTAATAGATTTTAAGTTAGATATAAAAAATGATATATTGTAATATAGGTCAGAAGTAAACAGAGATAAAAGGAGAGACTTAGAAGGGAAGCAAACAAAAAGGTTTAACAGATGTAGCTGGATGCTTAGAAAAAAGGTGAATGGAGCCAGGGCAATATTTGAAAATAAAGTTCATAAGCAAATGGGTCCTACCCAAGTAAAGGCACTCGGGGAGCCACTAATACCAGAAGACTGGTTGGTATTAGTCAACCTTAGGGCCTGTTCCTCAGGGGTGATCAATGATTAAGAAGGTCCTACATTTCAGTGATACTGGCATGCTACTGCAATCAAAGAGAACAGATGGAATTTGTTTAGAATAAAACAAAGGTGGCAAGCCAGTCAGTTATAGACTTAAAACCCTTTGCCATGAGTTAATTGTCCAAACGCATAAAGTATCTCTGCAGGCCCATTATACTTTTCAGTCTACTTTCACTATATTCATAATTATCAACATAATGTTCAATATGATTACTGGTGAGCTTGCTTCCCTGCGAGACAGCAGCCAGCTTTGAGAACTACCTTCTGCGGTCAGGTTTAAGAGAGCAGAATAAAAACCTGCCTTCTTGCTCAGCCCAGGCAGGATAAACACAGCCAAGCTTAATGACATCCCCAGATGCAGTCCTCTGAGCCCAGATCCAGAAACTGTCACAGGAGAAGTTTTGTGATTGGGCCTTACCAAGTGACACAGTAAAGTGTTGGCAGCAGAGGACACAGTGCACATTAGACTGACAATGTGCTCATCTGAGTAAAGAGCATGCATCATGGGAAGTGCTCAATGCTGAACACTGCAAAATAAAGCCAGAGAAAACAACCACCTATTGTTCATTAATTTAGACGTGTGGAACTCCAGATATGGTACAGGTTGAGCATTGCTAATCCAAAATGCTGGGACCAGAGTGCTTCGGATTTTAGGTACTGGATGGGGATGACTACAGAGAACATCCCTAATCCAAAAACCAAAACTAGAAATGTTCTGCAGTGAAAAGCTTTCAGAGCACTGATGTGATTTGAAGTTCAACCTGTAGACAACACATATCCATCTCTGTACATACAGAAGGTCAAGTTACATGTGACACTTTCATTGCTATTTTGTTTTTGAGACTGGATCTCAATAGAGTCCTGGTTGGCTTTGAATTCTCAATCCTCCCACCACTGCCTCCCAAGTGCGAGACTGCAGGATTAGGCACCACTCCCAACTCTCAAGTATGCATTTTAATTTCTTTTAGAATTACATGGGTGGGTATTTGTGCCCAAGCATGTGGGTGCACAAACCTGTGTGCTGGCCAGAGGTCAATGTCACTGTCTTCTTCTTCCACTCTTCTTAGTCCCTTCAGATCGGATGCCACTGGACCTGGAGCTCTCAAGTTCGACTGGCTGGCTGCCAATCTCCAGGATCTGCCTGTCTTTGCTCCTCTAAGGCTTTATGGGCTGGGGATTCTCAAGCAAGAAATAGCAACTACAAAAGGCTTTAAAACAATGAGACATGATGAGACATTTACATTCAATTACACTTACACAGCTTCCATCCTACAGCCACATGGCTTCTGAAACACTGCCTTATTCCAGAGCTATCAGAAGATCAAAATAACTTAAGTTTTGTTGTAGAAGGAAAACGTTTTAACATAATTCTCATGAAATGGACATTAAAAAGAAAAAGAAAAAAGCAAATTTCACCTTTAGAGCCAGTGAGTAAGTAAAGGTGGGTGGGTGCATCACGTTTACAGGCAAAGTAAATAATTGGGGGACTTGACACTGCAGATGAAGAATGTTCTTTGCAGCAGACCTTTCGTGGAGCTATTCCATGGGAATTCCTGAGGCTCACTCTCACGTTTGAATCTTCTGCCATCTGTATCTGCAAATAACTGGATTCAGGATGGAAACCAAAATAAACCTAAACATTTCAAATAAACATCCCAATGCTATACCAAGGTGAAAATAATTTCTGGTTGTTTTATTCTCTTCCAAGTATGTACTACTAAGAAGTCCTTGTTAACAAGAGTTCACACCAAATCCTATGATCCCTGTACTTACTGCTGAGGGTCGTCTCTTCAGCAAAACATGAAGAGTCATGCAAAGCTGAAGGCCAACCTTCATCTAAGTTAGTGATGGAGCCTATGGCATTCAATTTACTACTAAGTCTAGTTGGTTGGATCTAATGATCAACTGCAAACACTAATTATGCCCTGGTACAGAGCTGTTACCATGGAAAATACCATTATGCAGTTAGCAGTCTTTCAAAACTGTCTTAGTTATGTCTATTGCTCTACTAAGCACCATAACCAAAGTCAACATGGGGAGGCAAGGTTTATTTCGTCGTATACAACAGGTGAGGGAAGTCAGGGAAGAACTTGAGCAGGAACCTGAAGGCAGGACTGAAGCAGATGTCAAGAGACTGCTGCTTACTGGCATGCTTGTGTCTTGTTCAGTTCGTTTTCTTATACATCCAGGACAACTGGCCCACGGTGGCACTGACCAAAAGACTGGGCCATTCCACATTAACAGTTAATCAAGAAATTGTCACACAGACCTGTCTACAGGCCAATCTTATAGAAGCATTTTCTCAATGAAAATTCCCTCTTCCCAGATATGTCAAGGTTCTAATCAAATTGGACAAAACAAAACAAAAAAAGAAACAAACAAGCAAAAAACAATCAAAGCAGCACAACAGCCTTGCTCAACTCTTAAGCAGCAATGTAGATGTCCTGGTCTCTAACACTCACTCCTGACTCCTTTCCTTCCCTGGGATAATCCCCCCTCCCTGTCTATCGACCCTACTGATCCAATCATGTCAGACAGAAATGCTATCTATAACATTTTTAGTAATCTCTTACCAGTTAGCAGAGACTGAACATTAACGGCTACTCACCCATCCGATGCCAAGCTCTGGGAAGCAGAGAACTCACAGTGAAGCTACTGTACCTTCCTGTGGCTTTGCTACAGATGTCTCTGCTCTTCTTATTCAGACATGCAAACACAGCCTTCCTCTACTGCCACACCTAGGCTAGGAGTTCAAAACAGCCTATCAACTAAATGAGCTTCAAGAACAAATGAAAGCAGCCTTTGCTGAATACCTGTAGAAGAAAACTGCCACTGGCCTGCCTTCAGATGTGAGATCACAGCTCTGTGGGCAGACTCCCTTCAGAAACATACTTTCCCGAAATCATCCAACTCATTAGAATTCTGTCCAAAAACTTTAAGTTTACCACTACAAGCTCTAAGGGTAAAATTTGAATGGCAGGAAAAATATTAAAGACTATGAACTCTAATGAGTAGTAGGGGCTAAGATTTATCTTGTGACAAGTGCTTGCCCAGGACACACAAGACCTGGTGTTCTGCCTCCAATGTCCCCAGTCAAAAGCAAGAGCAGGAGCATTGCTGAGAACAAGCTGAGCATCCTCTAAGTGCTAAGACTCCAGGGACTAACATGAACCTCAGGAGTGTAAAATGGCACAGCACGGACCATATTCGTAGATAACTGCATGCTGCATATGCACAGATCATAGAGAATAGGAGTGAATATAGTGCTTGTCCCTGCTCCAAGGTTTGTCATTAAACACTGACTGTGTGACAGGTTTTGGCCAACACCTTCCTTGTACCTCATAACCATTATACATTTCTAAACTGCACCATCTCTATCTCAGAAGGAAAGCTACAGAATAAAATGTAAAACATATTTCTCTGTGTATATACCATTTCTTACACAGAGAGATCTCAAAAGCAGAAGTGAAGAAATATTAGAAATACTGTTATCACAATTCAGTAGAAACAGGGTTTTATTCTTGAAAACAAAAATAAAATATGACTTGAAAGTACAATATATCCACAATTCTACATATCTGATTGGAACACAGAATACACTGACTAAAGTGTTTGCGCTTTTATGTATCAGAGACCCAGTTTGGGAAATCAAACCCAACCTGTCTAACTGGCAACGGGGAACTTCGCTTGAAGTAGCTCTGACCCGGGAGGCTAGAGCTGTACATTTCCTCTCCTGTGTGAAAGTTGGGATTATGTGTGAAGCATGTATGAAACTCTGGGGACCTTTTGGGGAAGATCTTACAGGGAGGGGAAGAGGAGGAGTAGCAGAACAGTCACTCCTACATGAAGCAGAACCCAACTGAGGGCTAGTGGGGGAAGAAAAGTGAGAGAGGGTATGCAAGGGGCAGGAAAACCAAAATCAACAAAGACAAAGCATAGAAAGCCTGATGGGATACAAGCCCAATGCTTTATATACTAATTAGAAGACAAAACACCTAATAAGAGAACTTTGATTGAAAAATAGAAAATAGATACTAGAGAGTACTATCAAATTTTGGAGCTTTATTGCATTCGTCACCTATAGATGAAGATAACTGAAAGGGTTTTGAAATGATTTTCAACTAGAGAGTGACAGAATTATCAACCAGGTTGCTGTAAAATTCATTTTACGATTCACTTTGCAGAGTTCAAATATGCCTTTTGCCAATTTTTTGCCAGTGATATTTTAATAAACTCCATCTGATCGGAAGGAAATATCCAGAACTTCAGATCGAGTAAAAGCATGATGACATCAGATATATAACTGTTAAGGCCTATGAACATTTAGTGGCAGTTCTTCCCAGAAGTTCAAAAGGCTGCATCATGCCTGTGTACTAATTGTTCTCTTTCCACTGGTATCTGTGGAACTGTCAGGGCTGTTACTTTTTATGGATGCTAACAAGCCTTTGACTTTTTCACTCATCGGCTTTTTCTTCTTCTTCCGGGAGAGAGATGTGTGGCCTGACCCCGGTGGCAGCAGGAGGGCAGCCAGTCCCCAGGGTTGCCTACTCGAAGAAAAAGGCTGATTCTTATCTTCCTGTTCCAAAATCCAGGCACTGTCTCTTGCCAGTTCCACAAATTTTTGTAGCTGGCTCTGACTGACATTTTTGCTTATGTTGAGAGATGTTTCAAAAGGATTCTGGATGTATAGAGGAGAGGAATCAGGCTTGTTTTGTTCCCTTCCCTGCAGACCACAACAGAGAAGACACACATATGTAAGTACTTAGCTGCCAGGAACACACAAGGCCAACATAAGTCACAGAGTAAAGAACTTAATTTCCCAACAGTTTTAGGTACATATGCATTTAGATGAGTGCAGATATGACCAGGTTGTTCCCTTTCCCACATAGTTTACAAGTATTCTCTGAAGACAATTACTTAGATTAATGATCTATGAATGATGATGTCAATGCTTAGATGACAGGTATCTGGACTAGGTCATCGATAAAAAACCTTCTTTTATAACACAACTTCTACTTAAAAAGAAAAGGGTCTGAATCAAGAAGAGGGAGGGAGGGAGAGTGAGAGAGAATATAAATGAAGTCAATCTTTGTTAAGTGGCATGTACTAAATTAAGCCTCAACTGCTGAACCTGAGGGAAGCAGTCAGACCTATCTGTCCTTGAGACTTGGAATCAGGGTAGTAGCACATGCCTGCAATCCCAGCACTGGGTTGTGGAGGCAAAAGTACCCCAAGTCCAAGGCCAATCTGGGTGTACATGACAAAACTTGTCTCAAAAATAAGACAAGTTCTTCCACTGGGCACATCCTCAGTTTAAACAAGTCTATGTAAACTCCAGCTTTGCTATTCCACATCTTAAAGGATATAGCCTTAGCATTAAGAATAGACCATGTACTGTGACAACATCAGATGCCAGAGTTGCCTCCTATTCTTGCAGCTCCATGGATGCTGAGCTCAGTCAAGTGCCACAGCCCATCTCAGTTCTACCTCATGACTGTTACTAAGATCTAAGCATTCATTAAAATGCTTTAAAAATGAATCAAATGAGAACACTAATACAGCAGCAACCAGTTGATAAGAAATGCTGACAGTCTTTACCTGTCGAATGTTTATGGAATTTTTATTGAAAGCGAAATTGCCAAAATACTCAAAAAATTCCTTTATTAGTAATTCTGAAAAAAAAAAAAGATAAAGAAAATTAGAAGAAAATCTGTCAGAACCCAAAAAAGGAACAAGAAAAAAAAAAAGGAGACAGACTTACCTAATGTTTCTGTGTTTCCAGAAGGTTGAATTTTATTCACATCCTGGACGAATGTACAATTGTTCCCCTCTAGAATACATCTATCTTCAGCATCTTAAATACACAGAAAGAGAGTTTCATCCTGTAAACTATTTCCCCCTTCAGAACTGTGAATTAGCCCAGTTAAATTCCAATGTACTATCATTAGTTGTGTTATATGTAGTTTAGTTCATAGGTTTTACAACTCCACTTACAAAGGATTTGAAATGATTACACAACAGTGGACACAATGCTACATTTCTTTCACTGTACTAAAATTAGAGTCTAGCAACTCAAAGATTTTAACTCATCTTCTGAAGTAATGAGTTTTCTAGTTATAAAAACAGGCAGTTTTCAATGATTCAAACTAGTTGTTCTAAAAGGTTTTAAAATTGTTAATTTATCAAATGAGGAAATCCAGAGTGATCAAAATTTAGTAATTCGGGAAACAAACTAAGTAAGAATATATTAAACCAGGCATTCACTTTCCTACTAGCATTTATCTTAAGATGGAGTAATTTTCTTTATTTTTGCTAAGTCCACAAGTACCATGAAATCTACCAGGTACCCTACATGATGTTTCTCAAAAACAACTCCAATCTCACAAGGCTGATCAGCAGCTGCCTCCTGTTTGACTATTTCCTAATATAAGCCATCCTCTACTGAAACTTACCTGACTGCATTTTGATTATAGGCATGATGTCTGTCACCAGACTGCCCCAGTCTAGGAATAAAAAGACCACTCTCCTATGATTATCTCTCTCCTAGTTTGACCCACAACCATATCTATTGTATAGCAGACACTTTATAATTTGAACGACTGTGGATGTCTATAATTCCCAGGGGAAAACTAGAAAGAGATAAGGTTCCTTCAATCCTCTCTCTCTTTTATGTTTTTTTACATTTTTTTTTAACAAAATAAGATCGACATTATTTCCCTTGCAATGTTATATGTTCTACTGTTCCCATTTGAATCTGGAGTGTCCCCCAAAGGCCCATGGGTTAGAGACTTATTCTCAGCTTGGTGATCTTGGGAGGTGGTAAACACATATTGAGGACATACATGCCCTTGAAGGGAAGAAACAGAGGGACCCACCTTTTCCTCTTCTGCTCATGTCTGTTGGGGCCCAAATGCCCCTGGCATCTCAGCCTCCATCTTGTCCCTGGGCCATCATCTATTAACAAACACTCTGATTTCTTCCACTATCTTGCTTTCATTCCCGCAAATGACTTGGGACATTTTATGATAGGAAGCTTTCCGAACCTTTTATAATGAGGACATTCCTTTCTGGACTCTTTACAATGGGACATTCCACTTACATTATTGTGTAACCAAGCAATAATACTGGTTTAGGCCATGCACCTGGGCAAACACCTTTGTGGTTTGTAGATTTTTAATCCCTTTGTTTCCCTAGAGTAAACTGAGACTTGAACAGAATTTTTGTCTTGTCTCCTTCCTTCCAGTCTCCTGATCCCAAATTTGTCATTGTTGCTCCCTTCCCTGAGACCCCCATTGCTTACATCCTGCAGGACCAGGCACATGTCTATATCCTATAAAATTCCAGTGTATCCTCCACTACTGTGTGCAGCCTTACCACATGCCCAAAGCTATAACAACACAAAGTCAACACATTACCACCCATGAAAGGGTTAGTAGAATGGAACTCCCCTGGTGGATGATTTTCACTAGGCCCAGAGGAATAGCATAATTAAGTATTTACTAAGGGACCCCCGGTGGTGGGTTAAACAATAGACTAGAATTGCACCTGGGCATATTAGCCCTTTCATCTGGCTCCTGTGAATAACTGACTTTAGATAGGGGTGATCTTATCTCAGTTGTAAATACTGCCTGGTTCCTGTCAGCCTTCATGTATGCACTTCTCTGTTTTGTGTAAAGTCATTTTGCATCTCGATGTACCTTGACTGATGTATTTGCCTAACTTCCTTTTTTCTTCTATATTATAAGTCTGATGCTCATGTTGAGAAATTACGTTCAGATCTAGCACTCTGGTGTTCATGTCTGTCATTCGCCAACTCCTTGCCCACCTGAGTACTGGGAACCTGATTTCTCCCGCAGGGTTGAGGGACCAACTGAGGCCAGCCCATGGCAATTCACTGTCTTTCAGCAGCTGTGCCCCCACCCCCAGGAATATGTCTCTGACTTATAACATTACTAACAAAGGGCCCCATGGAAACCCCTAAACAACCCAGGTTACTGCCAAGGCTATTGGTTGCTCTCTACAAACTGATAATAAGGCCTATTCCTGAAGACATCATCTACATAGCTTCATCAAATTCCTCCCCTCAGGGCTCAGGGAACTCCTCCAAAGAGGAGGCAGAAACATCTTGAGAGACAGAGAGAATAAAGACAGCAAGGAGACAAAGCCTTATAGGCACAACAGGACTGAATCACATAAGGACTCACAGAGACCATAGCAGCATGCACAGGGCCTGCACAGGTCTAACTAAGCGAGATGGGGACCTAGGGCTGAGGGAAATGAGACACAAGTTCCCACTCCTAGTCTACCAGAAGCTATCTCCAATTGATGACCAATCAGTCTCACTGAGTACACAAGCCTAGTAGCCTAGTAGTAGATGGTTAACATAAAACAAACTCAGTGTTATCTATGGAGGTTTTTTGTCTCACAATGTCGGGACATATTTTCTTCTTACAGATCTTTTGCTTATATATTATGCTTTCCAATTTTGTTTTTATGTGTTTTCTGCATGTGCAAATGTGTGTCTCGGCATTTGTGTGTGTTACTTGTGCTTTTTCTTCAGCTGCTTTTTCTATTTGTATGTATGTTTTTACTTTATCTTATTTTTTAAGCTGCCTGTTTGTATTCTGAGACAAAAAAAAAGCTGTGGACAAGGGCTAGTGTGGAATCGAAGAGCATCTGGGAGGAGTTGGGGAGGGAAAACCATAATCAAAATATATAGTATGAAAAAAATCTGTTTCTAATTTAAAAAATTACTAGCAAAGAAAAATAAGAGTCACATTAAAAATATTTCTATAAACACATTCAATTAAAAACCCAGAGACTTTCTCTACTGACGTATTTATCTTAGAGTTTCTATTGCTGAGATGAAACACCATGACCAAAACCCAGCTTATACTTCCATACTGCTGTTTATTACCAAAGGAAGTCAGGACAGAAGATATTGGAGACAAGAACTGATGCAGAAGTCATGAAGGGGTGCTGCTTACTGGCTTGTTCAGTCTGCTTTTATGTATAGAACACAGGACCACCAGCCCAGAAATAGAACTACCAACAATGAGCTGGGCTCTCCCTCATTAATCACTAATTAAGAAAATGCCTTACATATAGATCTTATGGAGGTATTTTCTCAATTAAGGCCCCCCTTCTTTCTGATAACTCATTTGTGTGTTAAGTTGACACAAAACTAGCCAGCACAGTGTTCCTTTTCACTAAAAAGATTTCATAGAAAATACTGAAACTCAAAGGTAAGACCATCTTTGCTTTTTCCACATCTTAGCATTCAAGCCTGATAAACTGGTTTTCTACTCTTTTCCTCTCTTCTCTTCCTGTTCTTTTCCTTCTTTAAGTATCACCCAAACATGGACACTGTCTGATAGGTTAGGCACAGTCACCTTTGACTACTAAAATGAAAGTAGGGTGAAGATCTGGTGGGAAAAAGGGAGAGTAGTAGTGGAGGAGTAGGGAAGAAGACATGTGAGCAGAATATATTACATATGCATGAAACTGTCAACTACATTAATTAGAGGCACACATAACTGGACTAGACCTAGTAAGTCATCAAATCTTCTGAGTGCCTGGCATAACTTTGTAGACAGGCATAGGCAGGCTTGAGCAGAATGAACCCGTAGCAGCCATATTATGCCACAGTAAGCATTACAGTGCTACTGCAATCCAAGTACTGCAATACTGCTCAAAGGGGAGACAGACATCGTCTAAAGACATATGTCAGTACAGAAATAGGTACACACAAATATGGGCAATTTATTGTCATTGATTTTTGGTGAGGGTACAAAAATAACTCGATGGAGAAAGTGTACCTTGTTTTAAAAGCAAACAGTGCAAAGAATAATTGGACATTCACATGCCAAAAAGAACTAACTTGAAATGGATAACAGGACAAAGTGTAAAACATAAAAGTTACCAAAGAAACTTTAAGAACACCTTAATCACCTAGGGTTAGGCAAAGTTTACAGAATTTCAAAAGTACAATCTAGAAAAGAAAAAACTGATTTATTCAGACTCATTGAAATTAAAGGGCAAACCCCAGAAGAATCAAATGCTATGGATCAGTGGGATTTTCAGAAAGTGGAGTCAGCAGGTCCAATGTTTGTAGAGATGGGCCTGAGTCCCTGATGCAGACAATACTCTGGGAGGCATTCAGAATGTGGCTTTTAGGCAGTTCTACATTTTGGTACACAGCTGATTCATGACTATGCTATGGAACAACTGTTGTCACGAATAAGACAGGAACATGGAATAGCCCCAAAATACCAGAGAGCGCATTTCGTCTGAGACTGAAGGGAAGGCATCAATATGAGAACTAGAGATGGCACATTTACTTTCTCTATTAAAGAAGACGAGACTGTACGTTTTTCCTTTGGAGAAATAAAGGTAGCAGGGGTCAGTGGAATGCATCATGAGTTTGCTAGAGGAATGGAGGTGAATATCCCCTTCCCACAGAAAACCCCACAGATCTACAGAAGGTATCTTAACATGTTCTAAGGTGATCTGGACAGAGTGAAGGCTTGCAACTTTATATAATAAAGTAAGAGAATGATGAATAACTCTTATTATTGTCTCTATTTTCCCACTTTTAGTTCACTCAAACTAATATGTAACAGCCTCAAATGAGAAAAGGTGAAAATACTATTCTAACTGGCTATATGTACAAACACATACCTCTCATATTGCTTACTCCCCAATATCTTTCACATTTATCCTTTCGCTAATGATGTCCTTCAACTACCACCTCATTTCTCCAAATTACCCACACAACAGAACCCCTAGGGTTGTGTTTGTATTTTCTCAACTTCCTGACTACATATTTCTCTTCATCTTACCTATGCTGCTCTCCTCAATGGAATGAGCAACTCACAAACATACTATTACTAATGTGGCTGCTCCCAAAGAACGCTGAAAATGTCAGATCTGTAATGATGTCTTTTACATAAGAAATAAACAGGTAAAAATCAAGCTATGCCATTAAGAGCTGGCAGGGTAGTACCCCCAGATAACACAGCTGCGATTCCTGCAGTACATTACACACTTACGACATTGTACTCCTGAAGTAGACATGCATCCAGCCCATGGAGGCACACACAGTACCACTTCCTGCAGGGCAGGAAGCAAGGCCAGGCAAGCCTGGCAAATGAGAGCCACTCAGTACAGTCTGTCTTTTTGCTGTCCTGACTCATCTTGTGGCAGTTCTCCATAGACAGTGGCATGACAGAGAGCACAGCAGGCACGGGTGGGGAGAGGTGAATGAGCAGGTACAGAGAGGGCACGACCACCCGAGACGAGCAAGAGAAGAGGCCCCAGGAGAAAGAGAATAGGCAATGCTGAGAATGTAGGCTTTCACCTTATCCTAGGCACTGAACAGTGGTTTGCAAAGTTCTAGAGGTTCTGAAGGGTACTGCAGGAATTAAACAAACAAGCAAGAAAACAAAATTATTTTAAAGAGAACATACTGGTAAGACTATCCAGTGTTCTAAATAAGAGGCCCAGAAGAAATCAAATATGAAAGACATTCAGCTAGTTAATGACAGTTTCCAAAATGTCTTACGTTCTGTGAGTTTAACATTGTTTTTTTTCTCTTAGCCACAGACTTTTTAATCAACATTAACACTAGCCTTATGTAAATCAGCATGTACTAATGCCATAACTTTAAATACATGAACAGGAAAAAGACATTTTGATAAGTTCACCTCAAAGTGATTTCTACCTCATACTTAAAAGACATCCATTTAAGAAATGTTCTTTCATGGCAATTTTAAACCGGAAAATTAAAAAGTAACCAAAAAGTAAATTCTACTTTGAATTGACTGACAACCATACCTACAATGTGTTATAGAGAACTACTAATCAGTTTGAAAATCAATGGTTGGATATCTTTAAGTGGAAAACTAAGGAATTCCTAAAATAACCCCTTGTGGTATTTTTAAATGATTTAGAATGAAGACAGCATACTTTGGGGGAGGGAGGCTATGAGGGAGATGAACTTCGAGCTTTGTATTTGCTACTCAAGTGATGGACTACTGAGCTAGAGTCCCATCTCTCAACACACATATATTAGTTTGTTTATAAACCATACTCTTGTATTAAAATTACTGGCAGATACCAGGAAGATGTTGAAGAACTCCAAGGAAGAGAATGAGACCATCAGATACCTGCTTATGAAAAACCTCCATTAGTACTCAGGAGCTGAAGGGCAGGGAAGAAAACTGTGGGATGATGCCAGGGGAGTCCTCTATGCTGGGAGAAGGGGGTCACAGCAGGCCAGAGGAGGCCTGACTCGGGCTGAGGACTTTGAGACTGAAACAGAGTAATGATATACTCCATCATTTTGGTGTTGTTATTGTTGGTTTTCCAGTTTCCAGATCCCAAGGGCTCCATGACAAGATGACTTCTCAGTTTTAAAACGTCAGTGTACCCAGCAGGAGCAGAATAAGAAGGAATGTTTACAAGTTGTTCATTGATGAGAATCTACCTTCATTTTGCTTATGTCTTACCTTTCTAGTTTGTTAGCTATTGGAAACTGTCTATCTGACACATGTAGTCACTAAATACTTTGTGAATGAAGGATGCCAGGGAGGAGGGGCCACAGGCAAGGCTGCTACCTTCTGTTTCAGGATTAGGACCTGACACCAAGTTCCACTCCACCCTGCTAACTCTCTGGCAACCAACCAACTCAGGTTTTTCTTAGATCAGTTGTGAACTATACTAATATCTGTTGCATTTCCAGGAACTTCTGATTTGAATTAAGGGAAGGTAGCAGAGAGAGATAATTTAGTTTGAGAGAAGAGAAAGCACATTCCAGGCAAACATTTAATTATGACTAAAGGAGCAGATTTAAAAAAAATATCTTATGAGAACAATCATAGTGTAGGTGGCCATGGGAACATATAGGAAAGACTGGCAGAGGATATTGTAGCTTAGAAAGCAGATGGTTTTAAAAACTAACACATAGTTCACAACTCATTATATAGGAATAAAATTCCTTTCAGGGTTATTTTAAACAGAGAAGATCATCCACAAACATTTAAGAATTACCTTAGAGCAACATGCACAATGGGACATATGTCCCCCTAAATTATCTTCCTTTTACAGATTAGAATATTTTTCCATCTCTTCTAGCAAGCTATCAAAATTTCAATTTATTCATAACATAAAGAGCACACTGAATTTAAAACACTATATATCCAGGACTAATTTTAAACTCAAATTTAAGTCCGCTGAGAATCTTTACAAAATCAGGAAGCCATTTCAGACAGCACAGTGCAGTCTGGAAAGCAGACGCTGGAAAGTCTGGGAACTGTGATCAGATCCAGAGCTGGACCTAAGTTGGTTTTCAACTTCATCTCAGACTAGGTCAACTAAGTGAGATGATCCAGCTCTTGGAAGGCTATGATAAACAAGTTGCCAATAGACACAAATAAGGCCTAGCTTGACAGCACCAGTTTTAATGCTGATGGTGAAAACATACACACAGCACTTACAATTTGGAATCAGAATTAAAATTTCTATCCATGTATCTTTAGATTTAAAAATAAAGACATAAATGAGATGACTTACAAATATATATGCTTTGACTCTACAGGGTAAATGTCTATCCAGTGTCAAAAAGAGAGAAAGTCACTTCTAGTCTTACCTGCTATGGACTTTAGGGAATCTAGAGTTGGAAGAATGGGAGGTGATCTTCTCTGGAGGAAAAAGATGACCATCACTGTTAAGGAGAAGTTTGTAATCCAAGCACCAGGAATACTGCTTGTTAATGAATGTGCCCGAGCCCAGCATCGCACACTGAACACCAAAGCTCTTACTCTCGAATCCAGGGAGCCATATATATAAAGGAGTTCGGAACTTTTCAAAGCAATACTTTAAAAGAGAAAAGTTAAAAATAAGAACTGCAAACCCCAAGTTAAGACACAAGGGTCAAATAAAAGACACATTGGGGAACAGATCTAAACATCTCACTGTTTCTGCCTACATTTAATTAAACCAAAGCATTATGCTGGCAGGCATGGTGGCAAACACCTGCAAATCAGGCTACATGGGAGGTAGGGGTATGGGGACAAGGAGCTGAACAACAGCTCTAGCTATAAAGGAAGCTGGAGTCCACCCTGAGTTACATCAAACCCTGTCTCAAAGCCAAACCAGCTATGCATTCCCAATATTCAATTCAATGTAAATGCTTGAATATCAAACACATTCACTGCCAATGCAACATTCTTAAAAACAGTGAAAACTACAATCCTCCTGACTCACACTCTCCAGTACGGGGATTATAGATATGTGCCATTACACCCCATTTAGTGAGTTCATATTAAACCAAAGAAACCATTCAGTATTGAAGTATGTGTAAAAGAGCTCTGAGCTACTGTTTGTAAACAAGAGTTGAGCTAAGAACACAGTCACATCTAAGTGAGTTCGTTTACCAGGTCATACCTATTGTTAGCAGTCAGATCACACTGGAATCCAGAGCCCTGATGGGAGAATCTCACCAGTGGACATCGAGCATTGAGTATCTTCTGAACACCCACACAGCCAGGGCCAAAATTGTCAAGGCACTCTCCTATTACAGATAGGATCTTCTGGGTTGCAATTCTTTCTGAAGGAACGTTTTTCACTTGAAATTCCATAAAAAAATTCCCTGTATTCTGAATATGAAAACACTGATAATTATGAGGAGATTTTTGGGAAGAGAATTTTTTTTTAAACTTTAAAGAAAGAATGATTTAGAATTTAAGAGTATAAATAACTTCTGGCCAAACCAAAGCAGTACTGAGACACATGCAATCAGACTAAATTAGACTTAAAGATATTTGGTAGCCTTTGAGTTTTGTGAAATACAAGCACTAACCTACAAAACCACTGACTTAAGATTAACATACATACTGCAGTAGAGTACGTACATAAAGAACTAATACCCACAGACTCACTTATTACACACATAGCCAGCAAACACCCCAACAGACCTGTTAACACACAATGGTGGGGGGGATACAGGCAGAAGAATGGCAGATCAAGAAGAGAAAACAAGACACAGAGGCTTTCTTACATAGAGGTCAACAGAAAAGTGAACAAAGAAAAAGATCATCCATTTAAGACAAATAGTAATAAATATATTTGAAATTAACTCATCCCAAGATGGTTTTTAAAAAAGCCACTAACCTGAAGAGCAGACAGTAGAGGAGTGAGTGAGTGAGACTTGTTCTCTCATAAGCAAAGGATACAAAATACATGGAAAAGGTACAGATGATGCCACACAAAAAACCAAAACCAAAACCAAACCAAAACCAAAACAATCCAGTTCTGAGGTTCTGAGCAATGGGCTTCAAGGCGGAGGACTGGAGCTGGGAGGGATGGCCAGGTCAAGGACAGTGAGTGAAGTGCTCTGTGCATGTGTGTATGGTGCTGCACCCATGTGGGTATGCTTTGTATGTAAGCCGGCTTCCTAGATCATTCTTAGGATCAGAACAAGCCATAAAGGGCCATACTTCAGCTCTCGATGGTCTTGTCAGCATTTTCATTGGTAGGAAGGACACAGGCAGAGACAAATGAGTCAGCCTGGCTGCTGGAAAGAAAGGGATGACCAGAGAGCTGACATTAGGCTGCTCTGGATTCAGCCTCAGCAAGAGATAGTCATATGTAAGGGGCACTGAGATCTGGGAAACCGACTGCCACCAAAGCATACTTGAGCTTAGAATGAATGATATAAAAAGCAAGAGAACATGTAGGCTAATCATAAACCCTGCACCAAAATAACACAATGTTACTATGGAAGACGCAGATGAATACACTGATGCTTGCCCAGTAAATAAACAAAACTTTGACAAAATAGGGCTAGGAAGCAGCTCCATTGGTACGTGTCTGCAGACAACCAGTGCTACTGGACAGCTTGTTTAGCCAATCAGAATGCTGAATTCAATAAAGATGATGTCTCAAAGATAGGGAAGAAGACACCCCATGTTGAACCCTGGCCTCTACAGATAATTACATATAAGTGCCTAGATGACCACCCATGTTGAACCATGACCTCTATCAAGCACTCACATTTGCATGCACCCCATGTGCACACATGCATTATATATAGGCAGAAAAACTGAAGAAAAGGCTAACTCCATGAGTGGTTCTCATATTTGCTGTTCCTATAGCACTACATGTGGAAGAAATTCTAATGAGAAAAAAAAAGCACACAGACCAGACATTCAGACAACAGGAAACACTACTTGGGACATAGTTACTAATTTTTACTTCTATTGCCTAAATCCTGGAATACATAAGACTTTCTGTCAAAACAGCAAAACTGGAGAAAACCAATTTCCAACACATGTTAACCTTACTGAAACTGACTTGTTTAGCTCTGATGTCATTGTACTCCTTGCTAATTTCAGTGATGTGAACACACGCATGTTTGCTGGCTTCAAGACTAGAGCTGTAATAGAGGTAAAGCACAGACACACGCCTGCCCTGCTCAGCTTAGGACACCACAGACAGACACACGCCTGCCCTGCTCAGCTTAGGACACCACAGACAGACACACGCCTGCCCTGCTCAGCTTAGGACACCACAGACAGACACACGCCTGCCCTGCTCAGCTTAGGACACCACAGACAGACACACGCCTGCCCTGCTCAGCTTAGGACAACACAGACAGACAACACGCCTGCCCTGCTCAGCTTAGGACAACACAGACAGACACACGCCTGCCCTGCTCAGCTTAGGATACCACAGACAGACACACGCCTGCCCTGCTCAGCTTAGGACACAGGGGGAACTGGCAGATCAGTCACTCATAGATAGGACAGGAAGACTCAAAAGATACAAGTATCCAAAAGGTGCAAAAAAGATAGTGGGGTGATTAATTTTAAGCAGGGTGGGGGAAAAAGAAAGGACAGCTACAAGAAGGCTGAGGCAGAAGTAGGCCTTAACTCTAAGAGACAAATCTTTTCAAGGCTGTGCTAACAAGAACCATTCTAGAACAGAAAAAGTAATTCTAAGACTGTGCGAAACCCAGACTGCACTCTAAGATAACTTCCAGACAGCTGAGAGCTGGACAACCAAGTGTCACCTAGAAAAAGTAGAAAACAGGATGATTCAAGCCAAGAGGTAATTAAAACAAAAGAAGACAGCAGGGAAAATTTAAACCTACTGATATCTGAAACACACCTATGCGTGTGGACATGAATGTCAGTGCCCAAAACCCTGAGGAAGCCAATTTTTCTGCACATGTAGAAGCAGCACAGTAAGTGACCCCACACCAGACCAACACAGAGAAAGACTAGAAATAATCACTAGCAGATAAATTGCATTCTTTAATCATGTTCACTAAAATTAAAAAACAGCTATAACTGTATTAGGTCCAAAGACTTCTCTTCTAACTTTTTATAGTGGTTCAAAGAGATATTTATTACCTTGTGAACATCAAGTTTTCCAGTTTCATCTAGATCTAAAAACATGTCCAAATCACATCCTAATTTGCCAAATGTGTTCACTGAGGAGCCAAAGGGCCGGATGACACAGCTGGGAAAATATGCAGCAGCAATGTCCTCAATCAGAGAGCAGGTGAGATGGCGGAGCCTGATATTCTCTTCTGTGAGCTGGAAGGCCTTCAGGAGAGTGTTCAGCTGCTCCTCTATCTAGCTGGCCAAAGACAGGGACAGAATACACAGACGGTTAGGTTCTGTAAAATAATGTAATTTTCATTCTAATTTACCTGGTTAGGTTCTGTAAAATAATGTAATTTTCATTCTAACAAGATTTACCTTAAAGAAAAATTCTTCTCAGTCTTAAAAGTAGATTTAAAAACGTATTTGCATGTGTACACACACACACATACACACACGCCCACATGAGCTCCTGTGATATACTAGTATACACAAGAGTATTTATGGAGATCAAAGATTAACACTGGGTTTCTTCCACAACTGCTGTCTACCTTACTTTTTGAGATGGGGTATCTTTTTGAAACCAGAGATCACTGTTTAAGTTAGATTTGCTGGACAGGGAGCTGTGGAGATCTACCTGTTTCTGTACTGCCATCCCAGTGTAGGGATTATAGGCTCATGCCATGACGGCTCTGTTTTCATGTAGATGCTGGGGATCCAAACATGGGTCTTCACATTTACACAGCAAGCAGTTTTTCCACTGAGCCATCTCTGTAGACCAGGCTGGTGGTGTCAAGCTCAGAGATCCCCTGCCTTTGCCTCCCAAGTACTGAGAATAAAGGCAAGTACCACCATCAACTGGCAAAAGCTGATTCTTAACACTACTTCTAAAAGTGCTAGCGAAATAAAACTTAGACCGGGTGTGGCAGTGCACGCCTTTAATCTCAGCACTTGGAAGGCAGAGGCAGGTGAAATTCTAAGTTCGAGGCCAGCCTGGTCTACAGAGTGAGTTCCAGAACAGCCAGGGCTATACAGAGAAACCCCGTCTCAAAAAAATAAAAAACAAACAAACAAACAAACAAAAAGCAAAAACCAAACCAAACCAACCAAACAAACTTAGAATTAAAACAAGTTTTCATTATAGGCAGTAAGTAGGAAGTATTGTCTTAGCAAAGAGAAAGGAAGGAAGCATCTGACAAGAGGTCAGAACAAGCATAAAGAGCAGAGCGGGAAGGCACCCCAGTGTCAAAGGGTAAGAAACACAGAATTCAAGCAGTAAAGGCCCCACTGACTCCTTAGAAGACTATTAAAGACTTCAAAACTGCATTAGAGTTGAACATTTAAACTACAAGTCACAGCTTTCAATGCCTTTACTTGAAAACAACCCTGCAAGTAAAGAACTGAGCACTAACTAAAAAATAAGTCAATGGCAGTGAAGGAAATATGTAGACTAGAAGCAAAAGATTAGAACTCAGAAAATCAAACCCAAAACAGTATTTAGATAAATAAGCTGATTCTTTGTAAAGATCACTAACCTACCTAAAAGTTTGATCAATCAGGATTAAAAAAAAATACTAGGATAAAGATTCAAACCTAGAAATACATTATAATACATTATAGACACTTAATTATTGCATTAAGAAGAGAAAAAAGGTCTACATTGTTCAAAAGGACCCCAAACTTCGGCAACACGTGGTTTACCTATAAGGTAAGGAGCATCACGGCATGGGGAGTCTCTAACTGGAGAAGGGAGACTAATTTTTTTCATTCAGCCAATTCTGTAGTGTAGGTTTCTTTTAATTACATGTCTGGGTGTATAGACATGAGAGTAAATTGCCCCAGAAGAGGGATTGGATGCCCGGGAGTTAAGAGTCACAGTGCTTGTCCGGCATCTGACAAAAGTGCTGAGAACTCAATTTGTCCTGCAAAAGCAGCCAAGAGCTCAGGACCATTTAGCAATCTCTCCAGTCCCCAAGCAGAAAGAATTTCTTAAACCAGTTCCATTCACTAAGAAAACTTTGAGTTGTTAAAAAATGAGTCAAGCAAATACACATTTAAAAAGTACACCTTGATGGAATAGATAGATTCTATGAGTACAAGACTGTCTTGCCACGAGGACCCTTATGACTACAATTCACTACTCTAAAAGAAATTAGGAGGAAAACCATACAGTAATTTTGAGATCATATACCAATTATCAAGACAATCTCACATACTAATCGCTGCATCTATCACTTCTTAGCAGAAACTGCTATGCATCCACTTCTAACTCTTCTCATCTTATAAAACCCTGTAGCTACTAAACAGTAACAAAGCAGGGTACCACAACTTTTATAATGCACAGCACACATTTAAAAATCTGAGATACAGCCGGGCGTGGTAGTGCACGCCTTTAATCCCAGCACTTGGGAGGCAGAGGCAAGTGGATTTCTGAGTTCGAGGCCAGCCTGGTCTACAAAGTGAGTTCCAGGACAGCTAGGGCTACACAGAGAAACCCTGTCTCGAAAAACCAAAAAGAAAAAAAAAAAATCTGAGATACACATGTAAACTTACGCTTTCTGCATAACTCAGTAATTCAAAGAGCTTTTTGCTTGAAGGAGGTGACTGGTTGGTTGTCTGTACAAATGGCTGTCCAGATACTTGGCTAGACGGATTCTTCAGCCTTAAGTTCAAGAACCGTGACTTAAATGGAATTGCAGCCTCTGTGCTCTGGGTTGGAGTATGTGTTCCATTCTGCAATGACTTTATACTGTCTTTTTGGCAAAATTCTACAACAGCAAAGAGACCCTGTATGAAAAACATAAGAAAAACAAAAACAAAACAAAACCATGCTTCACAATGACATTTTAACACATTAACATAGCATCCTCAAATAATTATCATGTTATTAATATTGCATTTTCAATTTTATAAATGATAATGCCACTATTTATTTTATTTATTTATTTTTGGTTTTTCGAGACAGGGTTTCTCCGTGTAGCCCTGGCTGTCCTGGAACTCACTTTGTAGACCAGGCTGGCCTCAAACTTAGAAATCCGCCTGCCTCTGCCTCCCAAATGCTGTGATCAAAGGCGTGCACTACCACGCCCGGCTAAATGATGCCATTCTAACAGCACTCATTACAAGTAAATTAGGAAAAGAACTTTACAGTACCCTGAAAAGATCAGTGTAACATACAGCACTGAATATAGCTCAAATTTCTTTCTGCCAATATCTACAGCACTAGACTAAGTCAGTGGTTCTCAACCTTCCTAATGCTTCGGGGATCCCAGCCATAAAAATATTTCTCTTGCTACTTCATAACTGTAATTTTGCTACTGTTATGAATCATAATGTAAATATTTTTGGAGACAGAGGTTTGCCAATGGAGTTGAAACCCATGGGTTGAGAACCACTGCTCTAAGATCTTCAGATTACAGAGTCACTCCATTATAAGGTCCTGACAACTCTTTTTCTTTCTGCACTCCTGGAGATTGAGCAGAGGGTCTTCCGTGCGCTAGATAATGACTGAGCTAGACCTCAACTATAATCCTGAAGCACTGCTATACGAGTTTCTTTTCTCACACCCAAGGGGAGGAAACCCTCCTTAAAGAAATGAAGGAACGGGTGCAATGCCAAGAGATGTGGCTCATACACTCAAACGCAGCAAACTACTTCCACAGCATCACCCCCAGGTAAGGTAAAAGTTTAGATACATACAAAGCTCTCGTAGAAGAAATGATTATTGACTGGTCCATGCTGGGATAAATACTTGAGAAATTTTTTCTCATTGATATTATTTGGACAATGTATCAAAACAGTCCGCTGGGCCTGTTCTCTTCTCTCTTTCTGCACCTCAGAGAATTTCTTTTGGAGGGTCTTGTCTTCAATGCCTACAAATGAGACAAAAACATCTCTAATATACACATAAAATTTAAAACATGTTGATAAAGTTTATGAAGATTAAACATGTAATTAAAACCATTTTATCCTAACCAAACATTTAAAAATGTTATTTATTTTTTGTGTGCTCATATGCAGCTGTGCATTGGCATATATGTAGAGGTTAGAGAGCAGCTTTGGGAGTAAGTTCTCTTCTTCCACTATGTGGCTTCTAGGGACCAAACTCAGGTGATCAAACTTGGCCAAAAGCACCTCTCTAGCCTACCTGCACAGTCTGCCCTCTCTTCTTTTAATATGTGTGTGTGTGTGCATAGAAATTTTTCTTTTCTTTCCTTTTTTTTTTTCTTGACAAGTCTCACTTGACAAGCCCTGGTTGGCTTGAAACTCATTATGTAGACAAGGCTAGCCTTAAACTCAAGAGATCTTCCTGTCTCTGCCTCTGAAGCACTGGGACTAAAGGTGTGTGCCACCACACTTGGCCCATCTTACAATTCTCTGTGACTATAATTAAAATTATGATTTGGAATACCCAAGACCAATGCTGGCAACAGTCTGCAAAAATTAGGACGTAAAACCACTCACTCAACACTTCTGCAAATACACAAACAAAACCTGTAAAATCTGTAATACTAAAAGGCCTAAAGGAAATTAATACAAGTCTAAGTATAATCAAACAATGGTCTGAAGACATTTAACTGTATGTAGCTGTAGTAAGTTACTGTAAAGATTTTTTCCATCTAAAGTCTTGATCTGACTCAAACAATTGATACCTACTTGCCATCAATTAGGCATTCTATCACAGGGAAATAAAATTAAAATCTAAAGCTAGAGATAGAACAAGGCCCTGAGTTCAATCCTCAGTACAACACAAAACTGGGCATGAAAAGTACATATCTGTAATCCCAGCAATCAGAAGATAGAGGGAGGAGGGTCCCATGCTCAAGGTCACCTTCTGCTACACAGTGAAATTCAAGACCATCCACCAGAGCTACAAAAGAAATCCTTTGAACCTTTCTAGAGACAAGGAGTTTTACAAAGAGAGGGATGAGGACAGGTACAGTCGAGTTAGATACATTCACTGACCATAAAAGGAAAATAAACTCGCTTTCCCCTCAAAATACTTAACTGTCAATGAAGAGTTAAAAGTGCATTTTCTAAGTCTGAGAGGATAGACTATAAATTAAGAAGCACTAAGTTTGACAGCAGCATACTCAACAAAATTCCAGAGACTCAAAAGAATGGGAGTTGTAACTGACATATGAAAATTAAAAGCTTTGAGCCCAACCAAGAAAGTACTCTAAATACCCTATCTTGATTTTAGCAAACTCCAAGACATTTTCATGGGAAAGAGGGGGATTGAGTTTATGACAGTGCAAGCTGTTGAATCCTAAACTGCCCTCATCAGCACCAGTTCAAAGCCAAGTCTCTTAGGGCACAGCAGAGAACTCTGGGCCTTGGCCTCTCAGCCCTATAACAAGTGAGCAAACCAGCAAAAATACCAATCTTCTCCCTCCCACCCTAGATGCTGAAGACCCACTTACACGTGCCCTCCTCCCAACTCCCTCCTGCTCTAGATGTTGAAGACACTTTTACATGTACCCTCCTATCCACTCCACAACAACCTTCATCATTCATTTCAGGAATTGCAGCAGCCCAACTCCATAATTGGACTCAGGCACTTCTGTTTTGTCCCCCTCAATCATTGGACCACATTCCTGCCAACATGACCCTTCTACCTGTACACTGAAGTCTAAATGCCCCAGCCTAGGTTGCTGGCACCACGTGCCTCCTTTAATCATCCATTTCTGTCCTCACACCTGCCACATACGGCACTGTACACACAACATATCACACACCTGCCACATACCACACTGTACACACAACACATTACACATCTGCCACATACGGCACTGTACACACAACATATTACACACCTGCCACATACCACACTGTACACACAACACATTACATGCTAAAAGCTTTCTTGCCTCTATTCCCTGTTGGAATGCCGACCTGCTTTCGTTCTGTCTGGCCAACTTTCATTCAGCCTTCAAATTTTGCTTAGGTGTGTAAAGATTTCAGGCACACCACAGTAGACTGTCGTCCAGCTCTGTATTACCTCACTTTGGTATCTATGAAGGAGTACACTCCATAGAATTGTTATGTTTACTTACTTAACAGTGTGGAAGACTATCTTCTTCATGTTAAGGACAGACTACTTTACTTCCTGTCAATCTGCCTTTGGACTGTTTTTCCTTCTGGTCCTCATTTCCTTCTCTTTTTATGTAAAGGCACACCTCACCACATATCCTAATGATACAAATGTGGTCCACAATCAATATAGCTAGGAAAGACAAAGGCCTCCCGTCAGGAGAGCTTTACTGCTGCTTTTGCTACTCTGTAGATGGTAAAGCTTGAGCTTGAAAGGCAGGCTTACCTTGCTCTTTTTATCTATAAAATGGAGTCACAGGGCTGAGGGGATGGCCCGCTGGCTAAAATAACTGCCATAGAAGTTTGAAGACCAGAGTTCAGATCCCTGGACCTCAGGTAAATGTGAGGTAGGCAGGGAGGCTCACCTGCACTAGCTAGAAGGTTTCCAGAGCAAGAACTGACACTAGCACTTCTTCCGGCTCTGGGTTTGATTGAGATCCTGCCTCGATGAACAGTTTGAAAGAGCCACACACTCATGCCCACACGCACTTACACACGTGCCCACACATATGCAACCATACACACAGACACAACACTCACATGTGCACACAGAAAATAGGAACGAAATTAAAACAACGTTGCAATAATGCCTTCTGTTCTACTCCACAGGTTTTCTTTTATGTCCCAAGGGGCATATAAAAATGCTCTCAAACTTAAGCCATCACACAAATGCTAAATTACAACAGAATCTCTGGCAGAAACCGCATTTGGATTTACTGGGTTATTTAATGAATTTTCAACAGAAGCTGCTTCTGCTAAATCCAATTCAGTCATTTCAACATACAGTCTTGCACGACTGTTCTAGAATTCTAAAAACTATCCACAGGTTACTGGGGTACAAGAACGGCTCAATATGCAAGACTGTTACCAATAGGATTGCGCTGAAAAATCCAAAATAATAAACAGACATTTCATAGGCAAAGGGTTCTGAGAACCAGGAAAATCAGCTGTTCATTAGGCTGGAGTGTAGTCAGCCTCTGGCAACATCCTATGAATATTACACTGGCTAGTTTTAGCGTCATCAGAAACAAGAGAACTTCAACTGAGAAAATGGCTCTATCAAGATTGTGTTGCAGGCAAATCTGTAAAGCATTTTCTTTAATGAGTGATTGATATTGAAGGTGGTACCATCTTGGCTTTGTGCCCCTGGATTATAAAACAAGCAGATTAAGCAAGCCACGAGGAGCAAGCTTCTGCCCCAGACTTCTGACCAGTTGGAATTCCTCCTTGGCTTTCCTCAGTGAACAGTGGGTCAAAATATGTAATTCAAATAAATTCTTTCCTTCCCTGGTTGCTTTTGGTTATGGTCTTTCAGCACAGCGCTAATAACCCAAAACAAGAAAGATTATCAAAGGCAGATGCGCTAAGGTCAGGGATGGAGCAAGGCCGGCTGGGAGGCAAGACTGTTACAAGCACCGCGAACGGTTTCCGTGTTGAACTATAAAGCACTCGCCAACTGCGTTCCTTCCCTAAACGATTTCACTGCTGTACTGGGCAGTCGTGCTCCAGTGACAGGCGGGAGGGAGACTGGGCCGCTCGGCCTCCGCCCGCCCCGGCCAGCGCCATCACCTGTTTCCGCAACCACCGAAGACTGTTCTTCGCTCCCGATGCTCGCCGCAATAGTCCCTGGACAACTGAGGAGCCTGGAAATAGAGCGCGGGATTCGGTTCCGTCTCTGGGAACACACGGGCAAACGGGTCAATAACCCCACGCCGCGAGCAGCCATTATCAGGGCAGCAGGAAGTAAACGCCAAAGGTCAGCGGGCTTATGAGCATGCGCGCCGAGAGACCGCAACAACGGGAAGCCCATTAGGTCAAACTAGGTAGTCACTATCAAGTAGAAAGCAAAATACGAAGGCCAGAATAGAAATTGCTGAGGTTTGCATATACTTACGTGGTCTGAATTTAACTTTCTGTGTGCCTCACTGAACCCTGGTGAAGTGTTGCTACTCCATTATACAGCGTTTAACTTGTTACGCTTTATTCACATTTTGTTGAAGAGGAAGTCAGTCTCAAGTCAGACTACCAAAGTTATTGTTTTGTTCCTAAATAGGCACGTTTTAAATCCCTAGTTAGATATCTTTTTAAAAGTGCTAAGTGCTACTAACTTTATTGGGTTTGTACGACTATTGACTTGTTCCTTTCACTAATTCAAAATTTAATTAGATTTCCCCTAACTTTCTACATTTGTAAGTTTTACTAATTGAACTATATTCTTGCATTCCACCTCACAACAGAGGAGAGTTTTCAGTTTTCTTTATTTTTAAAGTATGTGTCCGTTATGTAGTTTTGTACTTGTGAGTGCAATGCCCAAAAGTGCTACCAGAGGGCATGAGCTCTGGAAGGATTGGGGATACCAGGGACTGTGAGCCTCCGCACACGCGTGCTGGGAACCAAACTGCGATCCTCTGCAAAAGCAACGTGTCCTCTAACTCCTGAGCTGTCCTTCCAGACTCTCAATAGAGTCGGTGTGCCAAATGTGGTTTCTCAGTTTTGAGACCTCAGTAGGCCGTTTCTACCCTTTTACTGTTATAATTAGAGTAGCTAAGAACATTCATGTGCAATTTTTGTGTGTGAATGTGTGCATCTAGAGGTCATATATCAACATCAGGTGTCTTCCACCTCTATTGCTCTCCAATTTTATCTTTAGGTCCAGTGTGCCTCACAGTTTTGTCTAGTGAGGCTCTGAGATCTGCCTGCCTCTGCCTTTCTTCACCTGGTGCAATTGAACTAAACTTAAGTTCTCTGCAAGAACTGTATGTGTTCTTAACTCTCTAGCCATTACCACAGACCCTGTTTTAACACTAAAAAATATATAATATTTAGTTTGAAATGTATGCATATATGTGTGACAGAGAGTATATTTGCATATGTATATGAATGCCCACAGAGGCCAGAGAGCGCTTTGGATTTCCCAGAGCTGAAATCACAAGCCACCCAATATGGATATTAACAATTAAACTAGAGTCCTCTGCAAGAACAGCAAATCTCTCCAGGTCCTGCTTTAATCTCTTATGGAACTCCTATGCTTTACCCCAGAGGAGCTGTATCTTTTTCATTGCCACAAGAAATACATGAGATTTTGATGTTTTGCACACTCGACAATATTTGCTAATTTTGATCTATGGTATAATGTCTCTTTTGTTGCTGTGAGCAAACATCATGACCAAGGTAACTTATAGAAGAGTTATTTGGACATACAGCTTCAGATAGATAGACCCTCAAATGGCAGAGCAGAGTGGATAGGTACAGCGCCTGGAGCAGGATGCTCAGAGTTCACATCTCGGACTGCATGCACAAGGCAGAGAAAAAGCACCTTAAACGGCTCAAATCTTTAGACTTTGAGCCCACCTCTAGGAACACGTTTCCTCCTGCAAGGCCTCGACCCCTCCAAAGCAGCTCCACCAACTGGGTCAAATGTTCAAACATCTAAGCCTATGGGCGACATTCTCTATCAAACAACCACAGTTTGTTTTGTTGTTGTTTGTTCTGTTTGTTTGTGGTTTTGTTTTGTTTTGATATCAACCATCCTAGTGCACGTGAGGCAGTGCCGCAGGTTTTTGATTTGCATTTCCCTGATGAAGGCCAAGCACCTTTTAATATAATTATCAGCCTTGGTGTTTTCCCTCTGGGGAAAAGCCAATTTCCATACTTTACTCTAAAAATAAAATCAAAACACAAAAACAAACAACTTGTTTTATCTTTCATTATAGAACTGGATTTGTGTGTATGTGTATGTGTGTGTGTGTGTGTGTGTGTGTGTGTGTGTGTGTAATAGAGTTGGCCCTTTGCTTTTAAGAGTTAGAGTATTGAGAGAGAGAGAGAGAGAGAGAGAGAGAGAGAGAGAGAGAGAGAGAGAGAGAATTTCCCCATGAAGGTCAGGAATCCGAGAATTTGTACATTCGGCAAGTTCTCTACCTTCAGCTATACTTTCCCCCTGAAGAATTCTTTATATATTCCTGGTAAAAGATTCTTGTTGTGGACATGAGACTCATATTTGATTTGTAAATAAATATTTAATTCCATTTTGTGGTTGTTTTCACTAAAAAAAAAAAGAAATTCATTATGTGTGTGGGGCACATGTGGAAGTTAAGGGACAGATTGCAGAAGTCTGTTCTTTTCTTCCACCATGTGAGTACCAGGGATTGAACTCAGATCACCAGGCTAGGCAGCAAATGCCTTTACCCACAAAGCCCTCCTACCCAGCTCCTGTTTTTGCTGTCTTTATTATTTAATTTTTGTCATTGTTTTGTTTTGGTTTTGAGACTGTGTCTTACTGTGCAGCTCTGGCTATCCTGAAACTCACTATATAGATCAGCCTGGCCTACAACTCACAGAGATTCACCTGCCTCTGCTTCCCAAGTTCTGGGATTAAAGGTAAGTACCACTACATCTAGCTTTCATTTTTTGCTTTCTTTAATGACTGAATTGCTGAAATCACAACATCACATCCCCATACAAAAACTTGTAAGATGGATTGAGGCATTTCCATTCTTCCTGGGAGAAAGTTGACAGTCATAACCCTGAATATCAAGAAGCTGGGTGCATGGGTGCCCCTCAAACAGCTGAATCATCACAAAGTCTTGCCATCACGAATGATGACTTTATGGAAGCTACATCATGGGGTTCTCATGCTTGCTATAGATATACAGACAGACAGATAGATGCATGGGTGGGTGGGTGGGTGGGTGGATGGATGGATGGGCAGACACACAAACTCTCTCTCTCTAGCCTGGGCTTTACCAGGGCAAATGTGAAGAAACATGCATTGCTGCTAGGTAGGGCACCAATAGACTGAAGGTCCATTTAATCCAAGTCTGTCTTAGTGACCCAATATGTTTATTATGACTTACAGAGATGTGTGAAGAGTCACTTACAAGGAGCATAGATGAACCCAAAGCAGTGATATTACCCAGAAGCCTCATGGTAGAATAGATGATGAGTTCTCCATAGTCCTTCTTCATTCAATTGTTACATATTACATACTCTAGAAGCTCCTGAGACACAAGGCCACATGCAGCACAGGCAATATTATATATTACTGGGAGGGAGTGATAGAAAGGGGTGGCTGGAATCTCAGGTGAATGTCTAATACTTAAAGCCCCTCCTCTATGAAAGATGGCAACAGCTCTAATCTTGGAGTCTCATATGAGTAGTCACAGAAGACAGTGTGCTAAAACACGCATGCACACACCCACACACACCCACATACAGACACACACACACACACACACACACACACACACACAGAGAGAGAGAGAGAGAGAGAGAGAGAGAGAGAGAGAGAAAGCCTTGTCCATATGTTCACAGAATTCTTCTGTCTCTGCCCCCATCTTCCCATAGGAGCACAGAGATTATAGATGTGTGAACACTATCAGCTTTGAAAAGTTTCTAGGGCTGAAGTCATATTCCCAGGCTTGGGATATAGCTTAATGATAGAGCAGCACATGATTATCATGTGTGGTACACTGGGTTCAATTTCACACTAAGAAAGTAAGCAGGCAAATAAATAAATACATAGAGATAGTGCTCATAGATAAATACATAGATAAAGTGCTCAAATTACATGTTGAAATCCTGAAAGCTTTTTAATTATGTATTTAAGTTGCTTCATTATTTTAATATTGTGGTTATGAATTTTCTCCTGAAATTTTAAACTTCCACTTGAAGTTATTAGCTTTAGATATCTATGTACAGATTGAGCAATGAAACCCAAAAAAATCTGAATTCTGGAATATTCTACATATGAAACTTTCAGGCCTTTGGTGTTGTTGCAGGATATTTGATCACACTGTGAATCCCGAAACTGTGTTATTGGCTGAAGAAACTTGTTTCTAGTTGTAGTGGGGATCACCCTTAGGACATCCTTTAATCCCTCTGGCTGGAATACAGACACACATGCCCTTAGTACATATCATAAAATCCAAAGCAATTGCATGTATATGTGCATATCAGATGTTATGCACGACATATATTATGCCAGATGACAAATACAGTTCATAAATTTTATTTCATAGCACCCCATATACATTTTAAACAATTTCAGTATCTCCTCTTGGGTTCTATATGTTCTTGTCTATGTTCTTGGGTTTAACAAGGATGATAAAATATGACGTATCATAAAATCCAAAGCAATGAAGGTAAAGTTAATTTGTAGAAGGAAGCACTATGTTTGATGTCTAATTGAGTGGCAGACAAAGTGACAAATCAGAGAAAGATTTGGCAGAGTAGGATATAGCTAACTCTCATAAGTTAGAGAGAGGAATAGGAAGCTAGCTACTCAAGAGAAAGCAGTGCAGAGAGAGGAAGGAGGCAGTTTTACTGGGAGAGTTTTACAGATATAGATCAAAGAGAGAACAAGCTAAACACAGGTGAAGACAGAATGAGCCAGAGAATGAGGAGTCAGAAGGTTGCCAAAGTTGGCTTGAGGCCAAGCAGAGCAATACAGAGAGAAGCCCGATTGACTTGGTCAGCTAGGAGAAGACTTTGGGCCAGCAAGCCAGAGCTCAGAATGAGCTAGAAATGGTGAGCACATTCAGCAGTGAATCTCAGAAGCTGAAAACATTCTAGGTCTAGATTAGATTATACAGAGGCTAGAAGCTTCCAGGCCTACGTTAGCAGGTGAAGGCAGTAAACCTCCAAGACGATAATTACTACAGGAGAATAGAAGTTGCTGAGATATTGTTACACCACAAGTAGGGGAGCAGATGTGGAATTTTGGTGAGTTATTGGAACTGGCATAGCAAAACACAAGATGTCATTCCAGAAAGTTCTCATGGCTTGAGCTGATGCTGGAGTCAGAAGGCCCAGGCTGTCATGGTGAACTTGATGTAAGCACACTGAGCACCATGAACACATGAAGCAAGTGGCTTGCTAGTGGATGTGAGACAACCAGAGTTCCACATCTGAGCTCACAGGATGAGTCACAGTTAAGATGCAGAGGCACTGAACATATTGTATGAAATAACTCTCAGGCTGTTTGCATGAGATATACATAAAACAGAATGAATTTTATCCTTAGATTTGGGTCTCCTTAAATATTTCATATATGCAAGTTCTCCAAATATGAAAATAAATACAAATACAAACCAGCAATGTCCCCAGGCTTTTCAAGTGACAGACACCCAAACTGTACCATCAAATGTTTTAAACGTCATATTTTATCATCCTTGTTAAACCCAAGAACATAGAGAAGAACATATAGAACCCAAGAAGAGATACTGAAATTGTTTAAAATGTATATGGTGTGCTATGAAATAAAATTTATGAACTGTATTTGTCATCTGGCATAATATATGTCGTGCATAACATCTGATATGCACATATACATGCAATAACAATTAATGAAAATAGACCACGGATTTGAAAGGAGGGGGTATGAGCAGGTTTAGAGAGAGGGAAGGGAAGGGAAAATGATGCAATTATAATCTCAAAAACTAATGTTTTAAAAATCCAATCTCGAGAGAGAACTGAGTGACTAATGGGGTGGAGTACAGAGCCTGGAGACTCCAGAAAAGCAGATGGTTTTCGTCCAGAGAAGATAATGGTGGGTGGTGCAGAATGGTATGAGACTTCTGAGTAACACACGAGTTTAAATAAATGAATTCTCTACTTCTAGAACTTTCCATTTAATATTTCAGACTGAGATTGATTATGGGTCACTGGAAAAAAAGAAAGTGAAATCATGGGTAAAGAGGGACTACTGTGTGTCTGTGTGTCTGTCTCTCATCTGTGTGTATGTATGTCTATATCTGTCTGCCTGTCTATCTATGCATCACCTATCTGTCTGTGTGTCTGTCTGCCGTGTTTATTATTTATATATACACATCCAAATGAGACTGCCATCCTTATCATTTAAAGCAGTGGCTTAGACCTCCTTATGTGAGTTTTCAGGACTCATTTTCCATTTCTCGAGGTCTGGGTATGCCAAATTATTTTCGGATCTCAAGCACAACTTAACCAAGAGAAAGGGTGAACAATCTGATCACTGCTTGTTACACATACCAATTTCTGATAGGGCCACACGGGGTCACTGTTGACACGGTGGTTTTATTTGGCCCACGTGTTCCTATCCAAAGTTGGGAGGCCCTTGCTATCCAGATAAAGGTAATTTACTTTTCCTTTGATCTTATTATTAACAGTGCTGTACTGTTACTAACTGTCCCTGAAGATGTTACTATGTACCCCATTTTATGGAAACCAAACTTGAAAAAGATTAAGTAAAATTATCAAGGTTAAAATGAGTGTCTAAACCAGGGTTGCCTGAGTTTTTGACAACTATGTCTTAAGAGTATTCCTGATCCTGTAATTCCACCTTTAGAAACCCATCCAATTAGAGATGTGTGCACTCGAGGTCTCTCAGTGCTAGACATAACAATAAAAAACACATTACACTTAGTACGTAACTAATTATACTAGTAGATCTCAGGTGTAAGCATTTTATTTTGTTGTTTAGTTAACAGGGCCCCAAACTGTATCACATTTCATTTATCAAGGGTGTCAACATTATTGACACCCATTATTATTATTTGACGCCCATTTTTGTATTTTCTGAACCACTAGGGTCCAGAACCTTTTGGTGCAGCGTAATTCAGGTGGCTCAGTGGTAAAGAAATCCTTATGTTCTTGCAGAAGATGGGCATTTGGTCCCAAGTATCCACAAAAGGTGCTTACAACCATGCAAAAACTCAGCTCTTGGGGTCCTGGTGCCTTCTTGTGGTCTTCAAGTGGACCTGCAAGCAGGTGGTACACATGCAACAATAGGCTATATAAGTTACTTTTCCTTACTGCAATGAAACACTGAGCACAAACAACTTAAGGAAGACAGTTTTAGAGGCTAGATGTTCGAAATGGTGAGTAGACATGGGGGTAGGAATAGGAAGTTTCGAGATTGCGTATCAATCACATACAGGAAATAGAGAGCAAATTGGAGGTGAGTAAGGCTATAACCCCCAAGCCTGTCCCCAGTGATGTACTTCCTTCAGCAAGACTCCCATACGAGAAATTCCACAGCCACCCCAGACAGTACCACCAATTGGGGATCACACATTTAAATACATGAGCCTTTGGGGGACATTTCTCTTTCAAACCATCACAAAAGCACAATCAGATACATGCAAAAGTTTTAAAAGAAACTCTGTTTTGTTGGGGAGATGTTGGTGTGTGTGTGTGTGTGTGTGTGTGTGTGTGTAAATTTTGATAGTAAGACATTGAGGGACAATAAAATGTGAAAAACCTGTGGATAATTATTCTCTTTCTCCAAGGGACAGGGAAAAGGTCTGTTCTGTTCGAAGATGAGAACACTCACCTGGGAGGCTGGCTCGTGTCTCTTCCTGTGCTCCCTTCACTCCTCTGGACACTTGTGACAAACAGAGTTCTACTTTGGGAGGTGCTGGTGATGGTGATGAGACCTACGTACATGCTAAGCATGCTGGCCTTTAATGGGAAGCCAACTTAAAATCATGAGAGCTTGAACTTACACTGCCAAGTCTGTGAAAGAAACACACAGCCACTGGTAAGGAAGTACTCAGCACATTCTTGCCACATTGGTATTTTGCTGTGTCTTTTCTCTTTTACATCTTAATTCTTTAAGTTTATGTGTAAAGCCATTAGTTGTATCATGGCTTTTTTCATTATACTTTGGTCTCATTCATTTCCCTCCCCAGTGTGTGTTCCCTTCCCAGTGTATGCTCCCTTCCCAGTGTATGCTCCCTTCCTAGTGTGTGCTCCCTTCCCAGTGTATGCTCCCTCCCCAGTGTGTGCTCCCTCCCCAGTGTGTGCTCCCTTCTCAGTGTGTGCTCCTTCCCCAGTGTGTGCTCCCTCCCCAGTGTATGCTCCCTCCCCAGTGTATGCTCCCTCCCCAGTGTGTGCTCCCTTCTCAGTGTGTGCTCCCTCCCCAGTGTGTGCTCCCTTCTCAGTGTGTGCTCCCCCTCTGTACCCTTTCTTTCCCCAGCTGATACTGGGGATTAAGTGTTCTGCTTTCTCATCACATGCATTTCATTACCCTCTCTATTTCCCTCCTCCCTGAAGATCTCCTTCTCCCCAACCACATCCCCTTTCTAGTTTTGTGACCCATGTACACATATGTAAACGCACAGGGTAGTGCTGGGGCTCAAACTCAAGGTCCTCATGTTTGTAACACAAGCACTTTACTGGCTGAGCCACTAGCCCCTAGCTCACAGTTTTAAGCCAGCTATTTTAAGTATACTCATTTAAGTTCAGCTATTTCTCTTTGCTGTATGGTATCTGCTTAAGAAGCCTCATGAAAGGCCTTAAGATATTAAAGTCCATTTTTTCCCCTTAGCTATTTCATAGTGTGAAACAGGAATCACCCATTGGAGGTCCCTGAGACACAAAAGACATGATCTTAAACCTGACCTTTTAGGATGTTGCCAGGGCCTCTGCAAACGATGTCAAACTCTGACCGTTTCTTAGTTGGGTATTTCCTTTAAAATGTCCTGATGCTTATCAAGCTCACATATTTTTCCAAGAACTCAAGGGAGATTTGCAGTGGGATAATCCACTTCACATGGTAAAAATGAAACCCCACAGACCTCGTGATGCAATAAAGAGAATGTAATAAAAGAGGCTCTGAAGGAAACTGGAGGTTTCATATCTTAAAGAGAAAAACCATACTCATACAGCTTTGGCCTGCTAAATTACTGACCCAGTTTCTCCACGCACAGATCTGGGGTTTCTGTTAGTAACTCTTGCCCTGATGTGTTGAAAGGAAAACCAACCATCATCAACCTACTGTGTTCCTGCATGGGAGAGATCGAATGGCTTCTCAATGTGACATTTTAAAACTATACAATCTACTTTTAAATCTTTAACATTGAAATAGCAAGCATGCCTATGAAGTGTCCAGAGCCAGAAGGAGGAAATCACTTTTCCAAAGCACACAGCTCACGCTAGGCAAGCCGATACCTGCATCTCTGTGTGTGGGATTCAACATGGGAAGCTATGTTTTCTAAACTTCACCAGCACAGGATGGGGTGGGGGTGAGGTACCTTGAAAGCTAGGTGTTTGGCTGGACTCTTTTCCAGCATGTTAGTGGGAATTCCACAGAGGAACATCTTACCACATCAGTCTGTTACAGTGGTATTTGGTGGGATTCCTGGGTCCCAAAGGCTGACTTCTACTGTTTTCTGACTCTGTCTCTCTGTCTGTCTCTCAATCTTTCTGTCTCTCTCTTTCTCTCTTCATCCCTTCTTCCATCCCTCTCTCTTTCTCCCTATCTCTTCCTTTCTCCTTTCTCCTCGTCCCCCCCCCCCTTTCTCTCTTTCTCTGCACATGTGTGCATATGGCATACATACTGGACACCAACTGAGACCTGGTATCTTTCTTTATGGCTCTCCACTGTATTCTATGAGACAGGGACTGTAGTGAGTCCTCAGTTTGTTTCATCTATACTTACTGGCTGGTCAGCAAGCCTGCAGGATGGTCCCATGTTCTCTGTAGCCCTAGGTTTTACAGGCACCTACCACCTCATGCAGAGTTTGCATGGCTTCTGGAACTCCAAACTCAGGTTCTCTCGAACACCACACACATGACCATAACTCTAGCCCCCCAATTCTGTTGTTTGCTAGTACTGGGAGCCTATCTGTTCATGGTGCCCCCACCCCAGACCCTACCCCCTGCCCCAGCCTCAGTTTAATCACATAAAATGAAGTTACTGAATTAAGTCACCTCTAGGCCTTTGCCTCTTGTGGGGTTCTTGCCATGCCATATCGACTAGTAATGGAACTGACACAGGCCTCTCAATGCAGTGCCCTTTGACCAGGTCCTTGTCATCTCCAAATACTGTCTCTGTGTGAGGGAGGGCATCTCAGAAGATCCTGTATTCTCAGGAAGTACAAGCACATTAGTCCCCACCCTCCACTCTCTTCAAGTCTACATCCTCCAGGGAATGTATCTCACAGGACACGTGTCTCATGCTGTAGTCTTACACATTCTCTTTGCCTGTCCAATCTCTCTATCCCTGGTCCAGCTGTAGGCTATTGAGTTTTGTGCACTGTTATCCCCAGCAATGGACATGTCGACAAGCTTACAGTTCACACTCGACTCTCACTGCATGCATGGATAAGTGAGCAAGTTGCTTTTAAAATAGCCCAGTGAGAGCTGGGCTCAGGCATAGTTTCTATATTTGAGAGGCAGAGAGAGTCAGGATAAGGAGTTTGAAACCAGTCTGGTCTCTGTATTGAACTCTAGGTAAGGCAGAGCTACCAGTCCAGAACCCACCTTTCTGTCTTGGTCTTGGTGGATCTTTTTCACATGTGTGTGGATATTTTGCCTTCATGTATAGCTGCACACCACATTTGCCTGGTGCTAGAAGAAGGTGTTTGTTTCCCTGGGACTAGAGTCACAACCAGTTATGAGCTGCCCTGTAGTTTCTAGGACCTGAACTCCAGTCCTCTGCAGAAGGATCCAGTGCTCTTAACCCCTAAGCCATCTCTCCAGCCCTAGATCCTGTCTCAAAATAAAACAAAAATAAAAAATAAAATAAAATAGCATACTTGCAATTCTTACTTGCAAAGTTAATTTTATTTATTTTAATACTTCTGTTTATTTGTGTGTGTATATGTGTGTGTGTACATTTGTGTGTGTATACATTTGTATGTGTGTGTTTATGTATGTGCACATTTGTGTGTGTTTATGTATGTGTGTGCACATGCACTATAGCACTCTTCTGGTGGCCAAAGAAAAAGGTACAGTTGTCTGCTCTCTCCTTCTGTTATGCAGGTCCCAGAGATTGAATTCAGGTCTTCAAGCACAGTGGCAAATGCCTCTACCTGCTGAGCTATCTTGCCAGCCCAACACGGTTAATTTTAGAAGCTATAACTAGGATTATAGATAATGAAATGCTAATGTTTATGCATAGTAAAGAAAGTCAGAATGAAGTTGATGAAAATAGTAAAGGCAGGTTTTGCTGGCCACAGCATAAGGGCTGGGAGTAAGTCAGCGTCATCGTTTTCATTTTCCAGAATGGCTACATAACCACAAGCTCTTAGCCAATCAGAGCTACACTTCCAAGAGAATGAGCATGAACTTATAGTGAGCTCCCTAACTTAAGGAAGTGCTACCCCGTTTTCCGCATTTATAAGGTGAGTGTGTTAAGTCACCTCAAAGACCTTTGCTTATGTTGAAGACCTGTCCACATCAATTCATAACAAAACTAAAATTTGGACGGAAATGATGAATCGCATCTGGGAGTGAGGTGGGAACCTCAGAAAGTTCCTCTCCTTTAATTAACTGGAGCCGGAAAGATGCATCTTATTCAGCCCTGCCCACACATCTAAGCCCTGTAACTAGGCTCTGGAATCTTAGCTAGGAGGTTGGTGCAGGGAGGATCAGATCAAAGGGCTGACTTCCAGTGAGGATTCAAGCAGCAAGAGAGGGAGAATGACCTGCTGTGACTGACAGCAAGCATGTGCACAGATGTGGGGAGAGAGAGCAAGGGTGTCTTCCTACTCTGCAGCAGTCAAGGGTGACTCCTTCACACTGAATCAAAGCCCAGGGGCCTCATATCTGCTGGAGTCTGGGACCGTTTGTTTTTAGTGGCTACATCATTTTGAGGTCACTAAACAGGGGTCAGAACTTTGGCTTTGTGTGTTAGCTGAGTACTCTCAGACACTTAATCCTGCTAAATTTATACTACTCAAAGATAAAACAGGGTTAGTACATTATTATATAATTAATATACTAATTACATGCTTTATATTACATAACTAACCAGTAAGTAAAAGTGTTTTACTTTTCAAAAGCTCAATATGAATGTGAACAGAATTGATTTCACTTTCCTCCTGCTGTTAGAATTGATATTAGAAAAAGAAAAAAGAAAACAAAATCACTTTTTTTTCCCTTTAATGTAAACAAAGACAGCAAGATCTGGTGAGATTAAGTGATTTGCCCAGATTATGGGGACCAGGAAAATAGGGGCAGTGATGTAGCTCACACAAGTTCTTTCTCTTGGCGAGAAGTTTCTAGTTGTAACCCCTCAGCCTTTGTAGAACTCCTGTTTCGTGGTCGCAAGCCTACACCTTGCTAAAGGAAATGTCCCAGGTGATAATTCTTGTCAAACTCCCAGAGCAGACACTGCTCAAGTCCTGTCCACCTGCAAGCTCCATTCTCAGTCCTTGATTCTGGGATCCTTGTTGCTCAGGAGAAACAGACAGCTTCGGGGCTGCTGGCTGTGACACACCCTCTCACCCCACATCTCTTCTCAACCATATTAGATGTGTGTTACATGTTCCTTACCCAGAAATCCCTTTGCTTTCCCAGAAGCCAGGGACTCAGAGACAGCATGGCCTGGGTCCCCGGTGAAGCTCACACCTTTCTCACACCTTTCCTCTGGAGTCCTATAGGAAAGGAATTCCAGACTTTATCTCCTGGGCCTCAGATCTCATCAGAGTCCCTGCTGTGCTGCTGTCTGTCTGTCTGTCTGTCTGTCTATGCCCTTACTAAATCTTCTAATAATCATCTTGCCCCAAAGGACAGCATGTCTCAGTGTATCTTTCTTGAGTCCCAAACCCATAGCATTTTGGTTAGGAGGCAAGCCAAGGCAATTTGACTTGACTCATCACTTTCTTGTGGAAACAGAATATCTGAAGAGCAGCTGAAGAGATATCAGGTCTACTTCAGCTCACTTGGTAGAGTCTATCACAGCAGGAAAACCATGGAGACTGGAGTAGCTTGGTTGGTGGTGGCAGGCACCTTTTGGTACAACTTGTTCACATCTTGGTGGCTCAAACAGAAGCATTTCTGTTCTAAGTGGGAAAAATGTTCTGCCAGATATTAACAATAAAATTAAAATTTTTTTAAAAAAAGGGTTGGTTAAGCACTCAATTTTAAGGACTCAATTTTGTATCTTTCCAAACCTAGGTAAATATCAGGTGGTATTGGTGGTTCACCTCTAATTTCGGTCTCTAAGATCCCCAAAACAAACTGACTAACAAGACTAGCAGGCTGTGCATTTGGTTGAGAGACCCTGCCTCAATGAATAAGGTGCAAGCAGCAGCAAAAGAAGATTCTCACCATCAGCCCTGTGCCTCCACAACTATGCAAGCCCACACACATGCACTCACTGCTTGTAGATGTATGTAAAAGTGTGCATTCAAGCATCTAACACACATGAACACGTGCACATACAAACATCCTCATGTGCGTGCACACACATTCATGCAAGGGATGTGGGAAATGGAGGGAACAGATATAAGATCTCCCTCCTCCTACTTCAGACTCCAGAATGTGGATGGTGCTTACCAGAGTTTCCAGATTCCTGTGACTCTGAACAAAATTGAGACGTGGAAAGTCGCAGAATAAAAACAGTTTATCAAGAAAGGATGTGTGCCGAAGCTGGGCAAGACTGAGAAGCCACAGCAAATGTGCAAAGCATTGAGACTGGTATGTGTGAGAGTGATAGAAACACACACACACACACACACACACACCTTTATTCCTTTGAGACAAGGTCTTTCACTGAATCTGTATCTAGATTGGCAGCCAGCAAGTCCCCAAACCCTTCCTATCTGCAGCCCTCAGTTCTGAAGTTGTAAGCAGGTGTGGCCATATTTGGGTTTTCCATGGGTGTTGGTTGTTTGAACTCAGGTCTGCAGGCTTTGTAGTTTGCAGGTTTTGTAGTTTGAATGAGAATGACCTCCATCACTCACTTGCTTAACTATATTTGGCCCTCCGTTGACAGAATGCTTTGAGAAGGATCAAGAGGTGTTGGCTTGTTGGAAGAGGTGAGCCACTAGGGGAGGGGTTTGAAGTTTGAAAACATTAGTGCCACTCGCAGCATGTGTCTCTCTTTGCCTCTTGGTTGTAAGTTCTCAGCGACTACTCCAGTAACATGCCTATTTGTGTGCTTGCCTGCTGCCATGTTCCCCACCAAATAAACTCTGACACTCTGAAACTGTGGGCCCCTGGTGTTTGTTCTTGTTTGTTTTAAACAAAATCTCAATAGTTAGATTTTTTACCAATGAAGACTCCAGAGCCAGATGCTGGGGTGAAAGTCTGTTAGGGGAGAGAGAGGCAGAAAAAGCACTTCCTCTTCCTCAGCAGACATCCCAGAAAGAATGCCCTTCAAACTGAATGTCCCTCCCTTCTACTTCCTGTGCACCTCTCTATTAGTTTTCCTGACTCTCACTCTCTATGGTTTTTCTTAATAATTCTATGTTCACTCCCTGACAATTGATTGTTTGATCCACATTTGACCTATGGTTGACTTTATTTGAATCTGTTTATAATATTCGAGCAGAAAGCCCTTGGATTAAAGGTGTGTGCTAAGACTGAGCCACACCACAAATAATAACAGGTTTTTATTATTAATAATGGGTTTTTTATTATTAATAACAGTAAACACACAATCTCGAGGTTCACAGTGTCATTAAATTAAACAGTTTCTTTTCTAAGTTGCCTTGATTGTGGTATTTTGTTAGAGGAATAGGAAAATGACAAACACATATATCAAATTCTCTTACTCACTAACCCAGTGGCTCTCAACCTTCTTAAAGCTGCTGTGACCCTTTAGGACAGATCTTCATGTTGTGGTAACCACCAACCATAAAATTATTTTTATTGCTACTTCATAGCTCCAATTTTGCTACCGGTATAAAGAATAACGTAAATATCTGTGCTTTCTGATGGTCTTAGGTGATCCCTCTGAAAGGGTCATTCAACCCCCAGAGGGGTCTCCACCCACAGGTTGCGAACCACTGCACTAAAGCACCTCCCCAGCAGCAAGGATTTCAGGTGTCTGTTTCCCAGGATTACAGGCTTAGCTCTTTTGCACACACTGTGCCGTTTCTCCCATGCTCTGGTACATGAGGGCACAGAGGGGAAGATTTCCAGCCTTCCACTTCACTAGCTGGATGGCTGGTTTTTGTTGTGGTTGGTTTTTTTTTATTTAAATATTATTATTGTCATTATTATTGTGTATATGTGTACACATGCATCATGGCCAAGGTTTAGAGGTCAGAGCACACTTGAGGGAGTCTGTTTTTGCTGGAAGGCAAGTGCCTTTACCCACTGAGACATCTTGCTGGACCCCAACTCATTTCTCTGACATGCCAGGCCTGCTTTGGCCTAGTCACATGCTTCACGCCATGTGAAAGTGATAGCGGGGGGAGGTTTTTAGAAGTGAAGCCTTGAAGGATCCTCACAAGGCCTTACAAATGTGATGGGCAGGCATCATGCAGTGTTTGGCCTGCTTGTCGCTCTTCCTTCACCAAGTGTGGACACAGCCTTAACTCCCTCCAGCAGTAGGAAGGCTCCAAGTTCTGTTACACTTAGTTTGTTTGTGTATGTGCATATACCACAATGCACCAGTAGAAGTGGAGGTTAGAGGACAGTTTTAGGAATTGGTTTTCTCTTTGTGAACCCCAGAGATTAGAGTTAGGCTGACAGGCTGGGTGACAGGGACCCATCTTGCTATCTTGGAAGCAGATACCAAGCCCTCAGCTGGTACAGTACACACACCAGACCCTCAGCAGGCACAGGACACACACCAGACCCTCAGCAGGCACAGGACACACACCAGACCCTCAGCAGGTACTGGACACATACCAAACCCTCAGCAGGTACAGGACCCACATCTTCAGCCACTCAACACCTCCACTGTGAGAATATGAAGCTTTTTATAAATTACTCACTGTCTAGAATTGTGATGCATAGGTACACATGGTATAGGAAAGGAAAGATAGAACTCTGGGACAAGGAACTGAGGTGCATATTTTACATATCAAAGCAGACCTGGTCTCCAGGTTCTCCCAGCATCCCTCAGTCCTTACCTGGCATACCCTGCCCCAGGGCCAGTGATCTAGCCCCAGAGTGGCTTCCCAATAAACTTGCTTTTAATATAATCTAATCTGGCTTGAATTGGTTCATTTCACTGGTGGAAAAATAACCTATCAATTTTAATTTTAAATTTCACTCTCTTGATTTAAAACAAAGCACCCAGGGCTGGAGAGATGGCTCAGTGATTCTGAGCACTAGGTATTTCTCCAGAGGACCTGAATTTAATTCTTAGAAACTACAGGGCTTTTTGTAACCATGTGTTACTCTAGTTCCAGGATCCCAATGTCTTCGGCTGGCCTCCCTATGTGCACCTCACATACATGGTGCACAGACATACATGAAAGCAAAATACCCCATACATAACTTTTTAAAAAGATTACTTTTTAAATCAACACCAAAAACTGAAACTCAAAAGGCTAAACAAACCAAACTCTGGATCTGTTGAAATAATCACAAAGGTTTACTCTTGTGTTGCACATAAAGAATGCCAGTTTGGTAGGGGCTTCCTATGCAATTGGTTTTGCAGGGCAGATTCAGGTTGTGTTGTTGTTTTCCCCCCTTCAATGAACATTTATGCTTGCATATACAGTAGGATCAAGTTGTATAGTCTTTTCTTAAAAAGTTATTCCCCATACCCAATCACACATGGACAATAGGTCCCATGCATGGCCAACACTATTGTCCATGTGCCTTAGCTGCAGGTGCTATAAGCAGAAGGTCAGAGAAGGCTGTGTGGAAATGTAGGCAAAGAAGAGGGGCTAGGCATACATGACTGAAGATGCAGAATCTCCACAAATCCAGGAGGGGCTGTGTGAGGAGACAGAGGTTAGGAGGACTATCACCAATGTTTTCTACCCTCTCAAAACGTGACTAATGAAAGCTAAATTCCAGTCTGAGGATGAACCCTCCACAGTCCTGGGAACAGCCTGCCCTCTGTGGTCATTTTAGAAGGCCATGAATAAGAAGTTTGCATTTGAGAGTTTGAATGAAGAAGATACAGCAATAGTTCCCATTTTCCAGATGCGGTACAAGGAGCTCAAATTTGGGGATGTCTCAAAAGTCGACTTAAAATTTAAAAAGCTTAAGTTTTAGCTTTAGCTGCCAACAGGTGGTCTCTCCACACCCACAAGCCCAGTTCATGGCCAGACAACAGCCATAGCTGAGTACATTCAGAAACACCCTTCCATTCCCATGCGGCAGTCCCTCAGGACTTCCCTTCTAACCTCAAGACTCAACAGTCTCTGCTGAGGCCCTAAGTCCTCTTTCCAGTACTTCTTCCTGCTCTGCACACTGATGGCAAAAGCTGACAGGTTCATGAAGGAAAAGGTAAAAGTAGGATGGCAGAGGGACTGTCCCTTTGGGCCTTGTCTGCTCACTGCTATAGTCAGTCCCAGGCAGAGCTGCAGAGGATGAGGACAAAGCCTCACAGGCTTATAACTTTGTCATATATATGTTCCCAAATAGATTTGTTCTTTCATCCCCACAGGTGGGCAGGTGAGAGCCCAAGCTCTAGGGTCTTTCATTTTCCAGTGACGTATGAAGTCTTAGTGAGCTACAGGGGTGGAGCAGAATCTAACGATGCTCTCTGTGGTCCCATGAGTCTGATGGACATCCTTGATCTATCCTAAGATGCAGAGTGTGGCTGAATGGATGAGTCACCAACCAGCAGCTGCAGAACACACTTCTTATGGTGATGAGAAGGGGCACAGTGTGTGCTAGGGGATGAAATTAACATATTTAGTGCCAGAGGAATATGGTCAAAACTAAGGGGTGGGATACAGAGCAGAAAGCCTTGACTCCCATCCATGGGACTGTGTGCCTTATAAGGGTATGCCAGGCTCTGACAAACTTATGTGTTCTGCATGTAAAGAGCTTTATTATGTTGAAACACCAAAGAACTCCAAATAGATTGGACCAGAAAAAAAATTCCTCCTGTCACAAATGCACGAAATAAAGAAAAAAGTATTAAAAGCAGTAAGGGAAAAAGGTCAAGCAACATACAAAGGCAGACCTATCAGAATTATTACAGACTTCTCACCAGAGACTATGAAAGCCAGAAGATCCTGGACAGATGTTATACAGACCCCAAGAGAACACAAATGCCAGCCCAGGCTACTATACCCAGCAAAACTCTCACTTACCATAGGTGGAGAAACCAAGATATTCCATGACAAAGCCAAATTTACACACTATCTTTCCACAAATTCAGCCCTATAAAGGATAATAGAAGGAAAACTCCAACAAGAGGAGGGAATCTACACCTTAGAAAAAACAAAAAAGTAATCTTCTTTCAACAAACTCAAAAGAAGATAGTCACACAAACATAATTCCACCTCTAACAAAAATAACAGGAAACAACAGTCACTATTCCTTAATATCTCTTAACATCAATGGGCTTAATTTCCCAATGAAAAGACATAGACTAACAAACTGGGTATGTAAACAGGACCCAACATTTTGCTGCATACAGGAAATGCACCTCAGTGACAAAGACAGACACTATACTACCTCAGAGTAAAAAGCTGCACAATGTTCCAAGTAAATGGTCCCAAGAAACAAGCTGGAGTAGCCATTCTAATACCGAATAAGATTGGCTTTCAACCAAAAGTTATCAAAAAAGATAAACATATTCATCAAAGGAAAATATACCAAGATGAGCTCTCAATTCTGAACATCTATGCTCCAAATGCAAGGGCAGCCACATTCATAAAAGAAAGTTTACTAAAGTTCAAAGCACACATTGTACCTCACACACTAAGTTAGACTCCAGAGAACCAAATAATCCTATCAACAGAGAATTCTCAACTGAGGAAACTTGAATGGCTGAGAAGCACCTAAAGAAATGTTCAACATGCTTAGTCATTAGGGAAATGCAAATCAAAACAACTCTGAGATTCCACCTCATACCAGTCAGAATGGCTAAAATCAAAATCTCAGGTGACAAAAGATGCTGATAAGGATGTGGAGAAAGAGGAACACTCCTCCATTGCTGGTGGGATTGCAAGCTTGTACAACCACTCCTGAAATCAGTCTGGTGGTTCCTCAGAAAATTGGACATAGTACTACATGAGGATCCAGCTATATCACTCCTGGGCATATACCCAGAAGATGCTCCAACATACAATAAGGACACATGCTCCACTATGTTCATAGCAGCCTTATTTATAATAGCCAGAAGCTGGAAACAACCCAGATGTCCCTCAACAGAAGAATGGATACAGAAAATGTGGTACATTTACACAATGTGATACTACCCAGCTATTAAAAACAATGACTTTACCAGTAACTATTTTTAACTGGTAAGCTGTGCCTCTAGCCCTTGACATTGAACTTTTGATCTTCCTGCCTCAACCTCCCCATGCTAGGATTACAGATCCTTGCCACCTGTAGTGGTTCTAATAGGGTTGGCCCCCATAGACTCATGTATTTGAATGCTTGGCCCTTAGGAAATGACACTATTAAGTGAGTGTATCCTTGTTAAAATGGATGTGGTCTTGTTGGAGGAAGTATGTCACTGTGGGGCTGGGATTTGAGGTCCTACGCTCAAGCTCTGCCCAGTGCAGAAGACAGTTTCCTTTTGTCTGCCTTTGGATCAAGACAGAACTCTCAGCTCCTTTTCCAGCACCATGTCTGCCTGCATGTTGCCATGCTTCCTGCTATGATGAAAATGGACTGAACCTCTGAAACTATAACCCAGGCCCATTTAAATGTTTATTTTTTATAAGAGTTGCTAGGTAATGGTGTCTTATTCCTGGCTATAGTTTGGTACATACGGAGAAGACTGGAAAGCAGTACCTTATGAATATACTAAACTACAGACATATTTTTAATTCATAGATTAGAGGATTGTCAGGTTAGTTGCTAATCATTTTCTTTCCTGAATGAGTAAATAAGGAAACAATTTCTAACACATTCTAACTACAGAGTCTAAGCTCATTGTTGCCCCAGCTGAGGGAAAAGTTCCTCCAGGGAACTGCAGCAGCAGTCTGCAGCCCAGCCAGGTTGGAAGTTTGTGCCCTGTGGAGACCTTCCTAAAGCTGTAATCCCAGCATGTGGCGGGTGGAAACAGAAGTACCTCATAGGAATCCAATGCCAACCTGGCTGCAATATCAAGTCACAGGCTAGCTTGGGCTACAGCATGAGCCTCAGTCTCAACACATACATGCATACGGACATGCATGCATAAAATAAAACAGACTCTCGGAGCCTTAGCCAGTGGATCTCCACACGCAGGCTTCTCATCTGCAAAGTTTAATAGTTATTTAGCCCTGTGTGGTTGTCCACACCTACAGTCCTAGATATTTGAAGACCCAGCTACACCTCCACCACCACCACCACAGGTAAACACACACTTTGCTAGCATGGGTCTGAAAAGAAATCCAGGAAGAGCTAGCCAGCTTCCTTCTTTGCAGTTGTATTCTCTTTACAGTCTGTTTGAGGCTGGTAAATTCATTGTTTTGTTAGACTTAAAAATGTCTGAAAGTTGCCAGGTGTAGTGATGTATATTTTTAACACTAGCACTTGGGAAGCAAGTTTCTTGGTTCATGGCTATCCTAGGCTACAGAGTGAGTTCTGAGACCAGACAAGGTGGCACAAAACAAAACAAAAAAACCACCCTATCTAAAAACAAAAGCAAAATATAAAATGTCTAAAAGTAAAATTTTAAATTCACCCCACAACATAAAATCAGCAGCTGCTTAAAGCAAAAGCATCTAGTTTATTAAAGTACAGTTGTACTGGGGAGCCTCCTGCAGGGAACTCACAGGCTCACTTCCCAAAATATGTGTGGTGTAATGAGCTCATCCAAGGGGGCAGGGCAGGGCGAGGCGTGGTTTCATGATTCTATTTTTAAAGTGTTTATAAGCACATCCTTTATTGCCTAAGTCAGCTGACAAGGGAGAAATGAATCTCACATAGCAGGTAGAGGCAAACTCCGTACTAATCTGGGTTTCCTTAGAAAGTCTAAAGGGTAGCAGTGCTTGAGTTTCAATGATCAGCTCTCCAACCAGTTCTAGAATCCAAGAAGTGAGCGCCACCCACCCCCCCACCCCCACCCCCACCCCCAGCCTCCCCAACAGCCTAGTGCAGACTGCTTTTGCCAATTCCCAGGCTGCTTGGTTGGTGTGGGCTATGCTAGCTTGCTCTCTGTGAGAACAGAAAGGTCAAGTCCTCCACAAGGTGAGCAACAGAGATTCCTGTAACCATCAAAGGACTTCAAGCCACACAAAGCTCTCACATTTATAAAGTAATTGCAGACAGCCAGGCGACTTTCCTCACCAAGTAAATCTAGTCTTGCTTGTTATGTACCTTAAGGTTCTATAACCTGGGCGCCGTTCCTCACCCCAGCTTTCTGTCCTACCTCTGCCAGAAGTTTTCTTAGGATATCCTTGAAGGGCGATTCATTTTCCACCGAGGGATCGTGGAAAGATCATTTTAAGGGATGCGTTGGACCTGGTGAGGATGATGAGCAAAGTGAGCAGCAACTTAGTTACAGGGGCACTGGCTTCACAACTCAGCCTAGGACCCCAGGTCTGTCGTTGGGATGGACATTAGACCTCTTTTGTTCTCTGGGGTCTGGTAAAGTACCTGGCCTTTGATGCGGAGCATTTGGAGGGGGGAGCAGGATAATGGTGACTGGAGTTCTTGGAGGAGCTTTCCTCCTAGAACTGTCTTTGGGTCTCACCTTCAGTAAACTTTCTAACAAAAAAGCAAACCCCTAGAATATTACCTGGAGCTAAGGGATCCTAGAAGTCGCTCTAATAGTGGAGCTGTGCCATCGAACAACTAATTCAGTAGACTAAAGATCAAAACTAGTTGTGCGAGCAGAGAATACCGCAGGCAATTTTTGCCAAAACTTAAAAGTACAGTATCTGAACTGAATCAGGGCGAGACCATCCTGGCTGCTTGCAAGCCTCCCGCAGCAACTGGGAGAGCTGGTCCTCTTGGCAGGTCCTGGGGAGGATCTAAAACCGCAAACTCCGGCCAGGAAGACGCTCTCTGGCCACAGATTGGGGACACAAGCCCGGGGTGGGGTGGATTCTCACCACCGCTCCGCCCGGTTCCGCCTCCATCTCCATCCCGCGCCCCGGGGCCCGAGGGTGGGAGGACGGAATTTCCCAGCGCGGGGGTTCTTGTGTTCCGGGCCAGCCGACAGGCTCTTTCTGTTTACGGAGAGAAAAGGGAAATGGAAAAGGCGGGGAGGAGGTTGGCGTCGGCTGCGCCACCCCAATGCTGGTTCAGGCGCCTAGAGTCAGGGTTCCGCAGAGCCCTGGTCCTCCCGCTGCCTATCGCCCGGCCTCCAGTCCGCCGTCTGTCCTCAGAACGCCCACACGCCTGGGTCCGGCAGGCTGGCCACCCGCTGCCCACCGACACAGAACACTCAGGTTAACAGGGTTTAGGGTGCCCTGAGTGTGTTTCAGGGGCAGGGATGCCCGGGGGTTCCCACTCTGAAACGGAGCGTGCCTCCCACCGGTGAACACTCGAGTGGCCTGCTGCACGCAGGTACAGCTGGAAAACACCTTGCGCAAGACCGCGGGGCGGTGTGGACTCGAGGCTCCTCCCACCTTCCTCCTTCTTCCCGGATCTCGGGTGACCAGTCAGTGCAGGCCTGGGCTGTGGCGCGGGACGCGAGCACTGGCGCTCACCGCGCCTCCTGCGGGGGACACTGCCTGGACTGCTGAACTCTGTTTGCTGAGCCTGGGTGAGTGCAACTTGGAGCCTAAAGGACCCCTATGGTCGCTCAGTTTCTGGGCTTTTACCTTAAGCAAAGCTTGTTTATCTTAAGGGGCCAAGTGGGTCGAGAGGGAGTTGTGGGAAACATATTTGGATCCCAAAGGAAAACAGAATCTTTTTTTTTTTTTTTTTGGATAAAATGGATGGGGTTGGGAAAGATAAAGCCAACAAACTTGCTTAGCATTATAAGACATCTGCTGAGGCACCCAACTTCAATGGATTGAGGCTTGTGTGTTCTGGCCCTTAAAGACTTTATCCTGTAGGAGAATAAGAGCAGTAGACTTGATTCATCTTGAAGTTTTGAACAAGAGTGAATTTGATTCTACAGGGCTAGAAAGCATGTTTCTGGAACTTTTTCAAAAGAAAAATATATTAAGAGATATGTCCTAAGGAGCAATGGGTTGTTTCAATGGGGGAAAATCCCTTTTTAAAATGGGAACTAACACAGGCATTATCCCCCACTGCAAGGCAGAATATCAAGACTGTATATAGTCTGCGTTTACTTGCTGGGCAACTCGAGGTTCGCTGTCTGGATGTTAACAGCCAAGTCCTGTTTTCTATTTTCATAGCTATTTTCTGAAATAATTCTAAGTTATTTTATAGTTAATATTTTGAAATTTAATTACAAAAAAACCCACCAGTCTTGGACTGCATTTGGAACAACTGTCTCTAAAACTGCCCTAACTCTCCATCCTGCTAGGACATATGGGTTTTGGAGAGGATTTTGACCCGAGTCCAGGATCAGGCATTTTAAGCTGAGCACATTTGTCACTAAACTGGAGTGGCTTCATCATGCACAGAAAGGGATGCTGGTCTGTGTAGCTCAGAAACCATAAGCTAATGTGTGGTCTGCTTAGTTGAGCCAGGAGGGTGTAGGATGCTCCTCAGGCTCCAGAGGCTGTTGGGGCACTGGTTTGCTGGGCAGCAGATCTTTGTGGCAAGAGCCTCTCAGGAATTGAGCAAGCTCTGTAGAAAGTTTCAGAATTAAACATCCTTCCATCTCCCTGTCCTCCCCCTCTCTGTCTTGTTCCCATATAGCCGTGTGTGTGTGTGTGTGTGTGTGTGTGTGTGTGTGTGTGTGTGTGTGTGTGTGTGAGAGAGAGAGAGAGAGAGAGAAAGAGAGAGAGAGAGAGAGAGAGAGAGAGAGAGAGAGAGAGAGAGAGAGATTTTTTAGGCTTTAAGTATAGCCTTATTATAAGGGCACACATTCTGTTCAAGCCTTTCTGCAGGTTTGCAAACCCAAATTGGTCTTTCCTTTCTTGAACAGTGCTGGATGCCTCCCCCCACACCCCTTCTTTCTAGAGTCGCAAACTTTACTGTTTTGTCAGGTCATTTATTTGCTAATTCAGCTTGGAGCCTTTACCAAGGAAGCTTAAAGCCAAAGGATTTTTAACTTCTGTTTTCCTAGTAAATTCTACAGCTGCAGAAACTGCAACTAATGGCTATGCTAAACTGAGGTTAAAGGTTCTCTCTCCTATCAGCTTACACGGCTTCCTGTGTAGCTTGACAAGTCAGGGACTTGAATCACAGTCTTCTTCAGCGATGTGTAAGATGTCTGGGAAGGCACTGTGTGGACCATGATCTAGATTTAAGTGTGGCGATAACAAACACCAGCAGACTTTTCTGTCTGGGCTCGCCTTCCCCCTTTGCTTCAACATAGACACAATCTTTAAAAACTTACCAGACTGAGAAATAGGCGTCAAATCGGACTCACAGATGAGAAAGGAGGCCAGCATGGTGTCTGTTAACCTAGGTCCACATCCTAGTGCTTGTTGACACAGCTTAACTTACTACACACCAGACACTGGTAGATTGTGCGCAGGAGCTTCTGTGATTGGATGATAGGCGCTATTATTATCTCCACCTTGCAGATGAGGGAAACCAAGGTACAGATTGAGATACTTGTTTAACCATCTCATAGGCAGAGGTTGGTGGTGAGATTTGGGCATGAAGACAGGAGTATTTTAATGTGGGATGGATGCTAGATGCCTTCTTCATTTGCACATCAGGAGCACATGACTTGATCATGTGTGCAGGTGTCCCTGGTGGAAATTTCCAGAAACTTTGAACTGAAGCTCCACGTTGACACAGGTGCATGGCTTTGGCGGAGTAATACTTTGTTACTTGGTGTGTGTGTGTGTATTGGTGTAATGCACGTGTACATGTGTGTGTGTGTGCGCGAGTGTGTGTACATATATATTACAGGTGCCACATGCATAGTACATGTGTGTGCTGGTACATGTGGAGGCTAGAAGTCAACATTGGCTGTCTTTCCCAGCTTACTTTTTAGGGAGGTCTTTCATTAAACTTCGAGCTCATGGGTTCAGTTAAAGTTGCCAGCCAGTGAGCTCTAGGGAGTCACCTGCCTGCACACTCCCGGCACTGGCACTGTAGCACTTGCCGAGGTCCTGTGCTTTTATGGACCTGACATATCTTCCAGAGAGGCTTAAGTCAGACAGGCTTTGAAATCTGCTTACATCTAGTAGGTGCTCTTATTTTTTCTCACTTGTAGGGGAGCAGAGTTATCTCAGGACCCAGAGGGACAGTACCACTTTTTATTGTCACTTTTTATCGGCTTGCTTGACTTCTCTTGTCATCTACATTTCCTAAGTGTAGCACCTGATCTTGTGGGACTGAAGTGTCACTTTGGCTGGTGAAGTCAGTTGAACTTCACCTGTGGCTCGCTTATAGCAGATTTGGTTTTCCTGGGCTCTTTTCTCCTTCTAAAGCCTCTCCAGATATAGGTATTAAGTTAGCTTTCTGGGACCCTCAAGATGTGTGCTTTGTGCTATTTTAAAAAAGAAATTCAGGTGTCAGGAGGGTGCTATGACTCACAGATCAATGAGTCACCTTTCTGATACTTGTTTATCTTTGGCACGTATAGATCCCAGCTCCTGTCCCCTTCTATAGAGCTGTTTAATTTCTTCCCACCAGATTTCCCCACACACTGATCTTCTTACTGTTTCACACCCTCCCTCCGTTTCACACCCTCCCTCCAAGTAAGCTGTTTTACATGCTTGCTTCTCTCTTGGGACTTAGCTTGCTTACCTAGTTAGTTCCTGAATTTCAGTCAAGTGGTTCATTTTCTTTCAAACCACTTTTTCTTTAAAGCCACAGCCATCTTGAGCTGTACAATGAAGCTGTACAAGGTCAGTAATTATAAAAAGCAGAAACCTCTGTCTTCAGAGAGACCTGGACTGCTCTCTGCTGTGTTTGGGTTTAGTGAAAGTTTGTTTTCAGTAGCTAAAGCAGATGCCAGAGTCAGTGCCTCCCAAGCATCTCAGGTTTTCCCTGCAAAGCAAGCTGGACTAAAGATTTTCTAAGGTCCCTTTGAACTTGGCACTGTCCACTTGAATTCACTTGTGTGAGTAAAGAAGAATCCTTGTTATGAACAGAGGCACAGAGGAGCAGATCTCCAGGCCCTTTGGTCTCCAATGCAAACACATTATAGTGAAGGATATGTTTGTGTTTTCTTCTGTAGACTCCCAGCAGGCACTACAGTGATGGAGTACATGAGCACTGGAAGTGACGAGAAAGAAGAAATTGATTTATTAATTAAGCATTTAAACGTGTCAGAAGTCATAGACATAATGGAGAACCTTTATGCAAGTGAAGAGCCAGGAGTGTATGAGCCCAGTCTGATGACCATGTATCCAGACAGCAATCAAAATGAGGAACGTTCGGAGTCACTGCTTCGGAGTGGCCAGGAGGTTCCCTGGCTGTCATCTGTCAGATATGGGACCGTGGAGGATCTGCTTGCATTTGCAAACCATGTCTCCAATATGACAAAGCATTTTTATGGACGTCGACCACAAGAATGTGGAATTTTATTAAATATGGTATGTTTCTTCTCATCAGTTGAGTGCTGTGTGCTCTGCTTTGCTGGTAGTGCTTCATTGAATGCACAGTGGCATTGAACTTGGCTTAAGAATGGCTGCCAGACACAAGTTACTGTATCTGGTTACTGGTAAGAATCACTTCTTTCTTAAAAACGGGAAGAAGATCTTCATGCAAATTCCATTGTAGGGGCCTGTAATTTAGTAGTGACCCTATGAAGAAGCAATGGGAATATACTTTGTTTACTATAGGGCATGTAAGGTAAGCACTGAGCCCTGACCTATACCCTCAACCCTTACAGATTTATTTTGACAATTCACTGAAAGGCTCATTCATTATATACATGAAAGAGAGGGTCTTAATTGGAGTTCATCAGTCAAGAGACATATGAGTGCTGTCTTAATATTTTAGAAAACAGAATTATTTTCTCTTATCACGTTGGTTAAAAATGGTTCTTATAGAACTGCAGCTTACAGGTGGCAAATAGCTACCCACAGATTCACTCTCTTTAAGTGGTGATGACCCACGGTGATGGAGTTGCTTAGTCATCCCAAGTATGCAGATAATTCAAAAATATTGTGACAAGTCTTTGTTACCACAGTAGTTGCTCAGGTGGAGTGTTTAGGTGTGGCTGGCATTCTGTCAGATCCTTATTGTGTCAGAGGTGAATATGTGGGCGATGGTTAAAAGGTGATCTAATTTTGTAAAAAGGACAGTTGGCAAAAGAGTAGGCGGTAAGTTACAAACATGCCTATTTGTAGAGATGGCTCTCTTTTGTTTGGTGTGTACAAATGGCAGTATGTCCCGTGCTGGGGGAGCTCTTTCCAAAGAGCCTGAGTTGGGACAAAGGACATCACAACAATAGCAATAATAATAATAATCTTAATTGTCTCATTTATTTAATGAAAAATAGCACAGTAATTTAGGTCAGCTATGAAGTGAGTTGTTTGTCAACTGTGTTTGGCTCAGTAAGAAGCAAGCTCACATTCTACATAGGGGTGTGACTTCCTTTGGTGTGGGTCTACCACACTGCATTTAACAGTGGGCTAAATGCTTTGTCTGTAGGATGTGACTTCATTCTATAAATGGGAATTTATCATTTGAAGTAGTAGCCATACCAGATTTTCTCAGGCAGGGTAAAATTAGAGAAGTATGCTTCAAAATAACACACTTGGGTGTGACAAATTCAGTGCAGATGCATTTCTTTCGTTTTTACACATATTTGATAAATGAATACAAATGAGATAAACTAATTGTCCTTGCTTGTGAATATATAGAGACTTAGGTGTGCTTGCCCTCAATGAGGAGAGATGGACCACAGTCCAGGTACATAAGGAATACTGGGATATTTTAGAGACTCTTAGAAAGTGGTTTCTTGCTTCTCTTTAAGGGTAGAACCAGAAGAGCTAACACAGAAAGGGCCAGAAACCACAGTCATTAGACGGATGTACAACCTGACCAGCAAAGGTACAACTGAATGGTTATCATTTCTTGCTAAAGAGGCCATGCTCAACACATGAGCAAGTCCAAACTAAAAATAAAATTATGAATCAAAGATACCATGAAGGCAGGGCTCTTAATAATCTTAAAAATACTTGTATTTTCTTTTAATGTGGAAGAATATAAAATATAAGGCAAGAAGACCAGAAAGAATGGGATGATAGGAAGTAGTATAGCTCATGGGCAAGTATATCCATCTTCGTTAGGCCTGGGAGCTGGGCCTCTCAGGACTGTGTTTGACTTTCCTGATACTGGCATTAAAAATGAAACTGTTCCCAGTGGCAATCTGTCACAGCTGTGTGCCTCATAAGTCATTGCCTATGGAGTCGTCTCTGGTCAGAGCTGGTCTGGCGTAATGGTCATAGGCATGGCTTTTAACCCCATTGACTCTGGCACGGTGCCTTCTGTGGATCCATCTATCATCTAGTCGAGCTTTCTTTTGTCATGCTTCATCTGCAGACTTAGCAGAGCTGTGTGCTTTGGGCTAGCTTTGCTGTTCCTTATCTCTCTTCTTTAGAGAATTAGCTGCCACCTAGAATGGGTCCAGAGTAAAATGTGTCCATAAAAGCTTCCTACATAGGGAGAGAAACTTTTCCTTACCTACGTGTTCATTTGGTAGGCATACCTGGACAGCCATGGTGTATGTGGCTATTCCAGATACTAGATAGCATTTTGATAGTCTGTACCACAGGGAGCTCACTGCCTGGTGCTGCAGGATGCAAGTGCGCAGGTAAAATAACAGCACACAGTCAGCCACAGAGGACCTACACTCTGACAAGTGTGGGAATGCTTAGACAAGATTTCTAAGGGAAGGAAAAAGGAGGGTGTCAGCACAGGCTTGCAAGAAAAACTGGCACCCATGCCAAGGTGTAAACATCACCTTGGAGCCAGCTAAATGAAGTGAAGAGTGTTTTCTGTGAAGGGACAGTATGTGCAAAGGCTCGCAGGCACAGAGACCTGCTGTGTTCTGACTGCCAGCACACAGAGTGCTGCAAACTTCATTAGACAGGATGTAGAGCTACAGATAGAACAATAACCCAAAGCATGGCATGTAGGCTAGTTCTCCCTGAGTGTGTATTTATATGTGTGCTACTTCCCTTAAAATAACATATGTTATTAAAGATTGCACTCATATTCAACAGAACCCAAGAAAAGAGCATCAGGAGACTAGCCTAGAGACTGCTCTGTGTCAGAGTGCAAAGTTATTTATAACCAGTTCATACTTGACCTGGAGTAAAATACAAATGAGTTCCCAGGCATTCAACCCTGGGAATTATATGTGAATTCCCCCCCCCCTCACTACTCTCCCCCCAAACACACCTCTCCCTGGATTCGTTCACTCAAAGTTACTGGTGTGGCATTTGGAATGATGATCCTCTTGGGGTTGAAGAGTCCAACCCTCCACTTGGTGTTTGAGCCAGGCAGGTTCAGTGCCACATTTGTCAAGTTCTTATATATAACGAAATTCATCTCTGATCCCCCTTACCTTAGATTCTACTCTGTGGCCCACTCCCACTCCTGTAAATATATATGATGAACTGTGGTGGTAGCTGAGAGTTCTGAATTAAGAACCTGGTATGTAGTTTGCCTTTGAAATGGAAATTCTTACTACCCGTCTTACTAGCCAGACCTGAACATCAGGATCCACTTATGTCCCCAGGAGGGTAGGAGAGATGTAGCTTAGCCTTTGTGTTAGCTACTCTCTTTCCATGGATTTAGCTGAAGACCACTCCTACTTTGGGTCACACAGCTAACTCAATAAAATACCTAAGAAATGTTCTCAGGTATTGCCTGCTGTGTGGTTTAGTACAGAAAACAGCAATCTGGATGTGAGACTAGATGGCATGTGTCAAGTGTCTGTCCTGGAAAGTGACTTTGGTAAGTTGAAGATCTGACAGAAATAGAATCACAGGGTTCTTCTGCAAGGTTGTTTGGATCCCTAGAAAGAGGAAACTAAAGCTAAACATCCTTGTCAAACTCAAGCAAGAGAGACCTGGAGTTAGGGAGAAAATCAGGAACGCTGTGGATTGCTCACTGCCTGGAACTTGGGCCTCACTGGATGAGTCCAGGCAGCTTTGAAGAACTGAGTCTGCACCCTAGCATGGCTTTAATTACAGCCTTCTGGAACCCCAAAGGCCCTTACACAAAGAGTGGGCACTCTGGCTGTGGGGTTAGGCAGAATCAAGTGCAAAACCTAATTCTGGCACTGACTGGAAAGTTGCTTCACCCCTTGGAACCAGCCTCAGCTATGCAATGGAAAGAAAAATAGAACGAACATAGCTCAGGCTGGCTGTAGACTTTAATGAGATAATGCAAAACAGCTAGGTAAGTACAGGTCCTTGCTTAGCTTTCAGACTGCAGTGGCCGATCCTTCCCTATGTCCCCCTGGAAAGAATAAGGGGGTGGTAGTGGAACTGGTTCATAGCACACTTAGTTTGGTACAAAGCCAAACTTTCATGAACAAGGGTTAAACACGGAGATAGGTAACTAGAACATTCTCTGAATGACAAGAAGCAAGGGGACCCAAAGAAAGTCTTGCCAGATGTTAGCTCTGGCTAAATGTGGAAGAGACCACCACTGCAGTGTCCTCAGCAGCAACAAGAGACAACACTTGTTTGGAGAGGCAGTTATATTTTAAATGAGACAATACCATGGTCTCTACTTAGTTCCTGGAAGGACCTGTACAGGGTTACAACTCAGCAAAAGCACCCTGTAAACATTGTTAAAATTTAGTGACTTTTGCATATCCAAGTATTGGGTTATTCTTCGCTTCCTTCCCTGGCTAACATCGAGCACACATTTGTGGACTGTGGAGCTAAATTAGTAATGATAGAGGTTAAGTGAGCAGTCCTTTGGTCTGCCTCTAATGGTGAGTAGACATCTGGTTGCATTTACAGTTGCATCAAGTGCTTGTTCTTCATTCAGGGAATAGGCTTAGGGGCTCCACATTCTCCTCAGCTCTTAAGGCAGCTCAATACTGTTTCATTCCTAAGTCCGGGAGTGATATCTCAGGCCATAATATCATGAGTCACACTGAGGAGAGAGCTGGCATTTTAGGAGACTATCCTGCAGAACAGTTTAGATCAGTGGTTCTCAACCTGTGGGTCACAAGCGCACAGGGGTTACATATCAGATGTCCTGCAGATTAAATATTTACAATTCACAACAGTAGCAACAACAGTCATGAAGTAGCAATGAAGTAATTTAATGTTTGTAGGTGGGGTTGGGGAGGGGATCACCACAACATGAAGAGCTGCATTAAGGAGTCAAAGCCTTAGGAAGGCCGAGAACCACTGCTGTAGACATTTTTAAAACGTGTTCTAGGCCACGCTTCCCATGGACTACCATTTTACTTGAGTTAGGGTATGTACTCACTTTTCATTTATTTTTCTAATGTTCTTCCTGTGTATCTCTGACTGTCCTAGCCCTCACCACTCTCTTGCCTCTGCCTTCTCAGTGCTGGTATTTCTGGAATGTCCCACCATGGTGGACTTGGGTGGAATCCGCATCCCACATTGCTCTCAGGACATACCTCTTGATGTTTGGACAGGACTCGTTTTGTTCTTGTTCTTTGCACCAAAGCATGTTTTGTTTGTGGTTTATGTATGCAGTGCTAGATGTCAGTCCCAGGACCTTATGAGAACTAGGCGGGTGTTTTACCACTGAGCAACACCCCCAGCCCAGATCCACTTGTTCTGAAAGGCCTGATTCTAACCCTTCAAGGCCTGGGCCCACCTATCTCTTCTCATGGCTGCCTACTCAACACCAAGCCCATCCCATAGTAGGCACACATTAAATTAAGCAAGGAAGTCAAAGAGAAACAACTCTGCCCTTCCTTATTTATGTAGCATTGTCAACTCATGACTGATATCACTGGCTCCATAGTCCTCCCTGAGCCTCAGTTAATTTCCACGCTCTCTCTGTGTGCATCCTGGGTGAGTAACAGCTAGGCAGACAAACAGGTTAGCACATTTAAATAGAATCAAGTCAACCTCCAGGCTGGGTGCAGCCTTCATTTTCAGTCTTTGGGTCTCTGTCATCAGACTCCTTAGATAAATAATTTTTCAACTTTTATTTAGCAGCTAACTACTCACAAGCATTTAGAAATATGAGCAGGTTGGACCAGGAACTTGTGTCTGTTACAAGCTTTCTCTGGCTTGCTCAAGTTCTAAAAATAGCCTGTACTGTCAGAATCACACATGGAACCACTGCACTGAAGGGCTGTGTATAAGATTGTTTCTAAAATAGCCTCTATTGAGTGAGCCTCACCTCAGCATCTGTATTTCCTAACAGGTAATCAGTCCCCAGAATGGCCGCTACCAAATCGATTCGGATGTTCTCCTTGTTCCTTGGAAGCTGACATACAGGAACATCGGCTCTGGTTTCGTTCCTCGGGGGGCCTTTGGAAAAGTATACTTAGCCCAAGACATGAAGACAAAGAAAAGAATGGCGTGCAAACTGGTGTGTGCAGCCACACTGTGTGTCTGACTCCCTGGCTTAGGGTTATTTACCCTCACATTGGGTCTTACCTAAGGTTCCTACCCCAAAGTGTCTGTCATTTCTGGAGTGGCTTGTGGCTTGGGACCATTCAGCTCCTACATCTCTACTTAGTTGTCTTGTAGCTTGTAATCTAATTAAATGAATGTTTTGGTGTGTTTGACAAAGGCTTGGATCACACCATCTCCCTTAAATGGGAGTAGTGGAGCTTGCCTGAGTTGGAAGATATTGGCTACTGTTCCCTGGGGAGGGGTCCATGGCAGGCAACAGAGGCTAGAAAGACAGGGTGTTCCTTAGGACTGCGGAATTATAGGGCTGAACTCAGTTGTACAAGTTTCTGATATGACCCTATCTCTTATTAAGCAATGTCTGTTTAAAATTAATGCATTGGTACTTCAGAGGACTGCTGGGCAGACTGGCAGCTGAGAATATACAAATCTGGAATGTCACTGCTTAATGACACCCAGCAGAGGTCTGCCCGTTTGTGGGACAATTCTGGGCTGTTCACTTAAGCACAGTTTTCTGAAGTAGCATTCTGAGAACTTCATAGGTGCCAGACAGGTGGATATTTATGCTCTGGAACACTAGAACACAAAGAGAATGAATGGCTTACAGCTAAAGTAGTGTGAATGCATCTCAGAACCCTTAAGTTCAGAGAGCTGGACACCAAATAAGATCTAGTGTATGAGGTTTTATTTGTATTAGGAACAAAAACAACCACAAATTCATCTGCTAAATGCTGTGATCATGGAGTACCCTTGGGACATAGTGACTGGAAAGAGTCAGGGGATTCCTGGTGGAGTCTGGTATTTTTGTTTTAGTTGGAAATCACTTCTGTAGTGACAGTCAACAGTTAACTGGGTTTGACATTATTTTACAGTGTGATAAAGTTAAATGTTATTTTCTACTCTTTGTGGTGCTTGGAATCGAGCCCAGGACCTCACTTATCCACAGCAAGTACTCCATCACTAGGCTGCATCCCTGGCCCGTGTCCACTCTTGATTTAACAAAAAAGCAAAATAATGAATATTTGTCAGATGCCATGTTTCAGTCTCCCAAACTACCCACAAGACAGCAATGTATAGTCTTTAATTTGTTCTTTCATTATGATTCACTAGATACGCCTTTAATCCCAGTACTTGTGGGGCAGAGGCAGGTGGATCATAATAAATTAAAGGACAACCTGGTGTTCATAGTGAGTTCCAGGCCAGCCAAGGCTACATAGTGCAATCCCCATCTCAAAACAATAAAAATTCTGACTAAGTGATCTTTTATTAATAGGAAAACAAGACTTATAGTAAGCTATTTGAAGTATCTATCCAGAGTTTCCAAACTGTAATTATCTGGAGACCTTTTATAAAAAATGGCAACCCAGTATCATAATTTTTAAATTTTGATAGTTCATGGGGAAATGGCTTTGTGGGATTGTTGTTCCTTTAGTATTTGTTATAGTCACATATTTTAGGGCAGTGCTTTCTTAGAATCAAAATACAATTAAAAATCCCAGACAGGCTCAAAAGGATGGAGGCTTATGAATAAGGTAGCCTTCCATAATGTGACAACTTTCAAGAACTTCTTATTTTCCCAGATGTGTGCACAGCATCATTTAAAAACAATATTGGAAATTTTACAATTTTTCTTTTGCCCCTAGCACAATATTAGGAGACATTTTAGAATATCTCTGCTCTGCCAATACTACTTATCACAGTTCTTAGTGATGAAGACCTGAGCTTTCACGGGATGTAAAGATTGGTGAGCACTTTTCTTAAAGGCTTGAGTCTGAAGTGGTCAAGGGACCAGTGACTTCATCTTATCACACAGTGAGGTGAAATTTTGGAACACAGTGTTCTAGGAGCCATGGACATGAAGAGTATCAATCATAGGAAATTCTTAGCTCAGTCAGTATTTTGAAACCTTGTTCGGATTCCTAAACTCTAAATGAAGTGAGGTTTTCCCTACCCTGTTTTTCATTGTCTAAAAAATGTTCATATCTAAAGATGTCATGATGTAGAAGTGAGTCTGTGGTAAACATTTCTTGACACCACGGTGCTCTGTTATACACATCAAGGTGTCCTTGTGTTGTTTTGGCTTCCTGTTTTCTGGTTGCTCTGTATTGTCTGGCATTTGTTTTATTGTCCTGAGGTTTTTAGACTCTTGCCCCTGTTTTGTGTTGCTAGATCCCTATAGATCAGTTTAAGCCATCGGATGTGGAAATCCAGGCCTGTTTCCGGCATGAGAACATTGCTGAGTTATATGGTGCCGTCCTATGGGGCGATACTGTCCATCTCTTTATGGAAGCCGGCGAGGGAGGGTCTGTTCTGGAGAAACTGGAGAGTTGTGGGCCCATGAGAGAATTTGAAATTATTTGGGTGACGAAGCACATTCTCAAGGGACTTGATTTTCTGCACTCCAAGAAAGTGATCCACCATGATATTAAACGTGAGTAGTGGGGTCTGCCTTATTGCTGTGAGATGGGGCTAGTGAGATGCTTTAGCCCAAAGGCACTCAGCGGCAGGCAGCTCCCTGCAGACACAGCATCCTTTTCTGTGCTCCATAAGGGGCTCATAGCAGGAATATTAGCAGTCAGAAGGGAGGCTGAGGACTGGAGATCAATACAAGGATGATGACCACGTGTTTGTTGGATGTGCTGCCTCTGTCCTTGTATTGTGATTTAAAAACAATCAGTACTGAGTGGGTAGCTCAGGGATAGAACTCCTGTTTAGCCTATACGAGGCCCTGGGTTTGATCCCCAGCACGCGCGCGCGCACACACACTCACACACACACACACACACACACACACACACACACACACACACACACAGGATTAAATAATGCAAGCACATAGGCATATATTTTTGAGTAACAAATAACCTCTTAATTTTGAGCCATGATTTGGCAACAATTCATTAAACAATCTCTTTTTAAAAAACCCAAATTAATACCTAATGTTGAATTGCACTCTGTAGACCAGGCTGGCCTAGAAATCAGAAATCTGCCTGCCTCTGCCTCCCAAGTGCTGGGATTAGAGGCGTGTGCCACCACCGCCTGGCGGACAACACAGATTTAATCAGAAGAAATCCCTATACATATATATTTTTAACAACAGTGGCTCAATAGTAGATGTGTATATCTTAGATTTTGAAGCCAAAACCGTGAGCTTTCCTGCTGGCTGTAGCTCCTAGCTGCCCACACTAGGTGGGTTCCTGACAGGCCTCAGGTGTTTTCACCTGACTGCTCCCCTACTTCTCTCTTCTGGGGTGAACCACCTGAGTCATTATCAGAAGCGTTTCCTTCTGCTCTGCTTGGAACTTGCTGTTCTAGATGATTTTCCTGTTGGGTTAGGATGCATTAACTCACATTAAAAACCCCTCTCGTTGCAGCTAGCAACATTGTATTCATGTCTACAAAAGCTGTTTTGGTAGATTTTGGCCTGAGTGTTAAGATGACTGAAGATGTCTATCTTCCCAAGGACCTCCGGGGAACAGAGGTAATTGATTGATTGTATTGGTGATGGTCTGGAAATGCTGTGACAATCAGCAATGAAGGGGACAAAATGGCAACATTGGATGATCGTTGTCACCAGAACAAATTCATTTTACATTTTACCTTTTTTACTATTTCTATGATAAGACTTTAAATATGCATGGTTATATTTATAGATATTTTTTATTACTGTTTATATATACAACACAAAGCACTTACAGACAATTCAGTGCCAAAACAGAGGACCAGTTGAGCATTCCTAATCCAAACGTCTAAAAAGCTAGACAAGACCTAGAGAGAGGTTGCCAAGTAAAGTGCTTGCTACACAAGCCCAGGGACCTGAGTTCAAATCCTGAGAACCCAAATAAAGCCATGTATGGTAGACCTAGTGTGACTATGGGTAGATCTAAGTAGACAGGAGTCTTCCCCAACGCTCACAGGAGAGTAGCCTGGAATACAGGACTATGAATAAGAGATCCCGCCTCAAGGTGGGAAGTGTCATATGTGCAGTGTCGTATATATTACACAGACAGACAGACAAGGTGAAAAGAAAAGCCCATAAAAATATCAAATATTCCAAACATGAGCTTCTAAATCTGATTTTTGATTCTAAGTTTCTCAAGTAAGGGATACTCAGAATTCATCTTTAAAACTGTTAGAGAACAATAGTCAACTTATAGTTCACTTAGTACCTTAAATGAATTATTTCTTCCTTAAAATTATTGTGTGTAAATACTGGTATAACAGGCAGATGACTGCTATTATCCTATTTTATAAGAAGACAACGGACAGATTGTAACATGGTGCCTGATATTACCCAGTCACCAGCAGAGCCAGAGTTTGAATTCTTGAAGAATAAGCATTTAGTTTTGTATTTTCTGTGAATTCAGGCTCTAAATTCTGAGTAACATTTAAAACAGAACTACCACATTACTACATATCAAATTATGACTACTGCAACTCCTGGTTCAGTAGTTTTCTCAGCTCTGGCTGTTAGCATTTACTGAGGAGTGGCCACCGATGCCTGCCTGCCTGCCTTTCACCCCAGGACAGCATAAGCTTGGAGTCCTGAGCACAGATGCACCCTGTTGGAATTTGGAGTAATAGAATGTAACTAGTCTGCCAATCGAAGCTCACTGAGAAAGCCCTCCCTGGGGAGAAGTAAGCTTCGGTGATTCCTCGGTTTTGATTTCTGTGAGACAGGCCTCAGTATCTAACCCTGGCTGACCTGGAACCCATAATCCCCCTGCTTCAGCCTCCCTGGTGCTGAGGTCATACTAGTTCATAAGCCTCTTTTAAGTTAAAGAATGTTTGTTTCCTGCTTAAGAGAGCTTTGTCACAGTAGAAAGTCTGAGCAGACTTAATGCTCAGGACGTTGTCTTTGGAAGGCGTCTCCACTTTTAGGCATTAGTCAGGAGTGCAGTTCCAGGACATTCCACCCTTTTCCCTGGAACCAGTTTGAGAAACAAAACTATTTATGGTATTAGAGAGAAAAAAATACCTTTTATTTCCTGGCAGTGCAGTCAAGTTGAAGATTTTGCAATGTTGGGGAAAATCTTAGGTCTGGGATTCTCAACCAGGATGGTTGGGTGTAGAGTCACAGATCTTGATCTTCAATAGCTTTTCTTCTTATTTGAGTTTAGAATAGCTCAGGCTGGCCTTAGTTGCACTATATAGCCTAGGCTGGACTTGTATTCAATATCCTCTTGACCCTGCCTCTGTGTACTTATTAGAATTATGGGGCATATAGCATACTCATCTAGCTCCTGAGTAGTATTTAGATGAAGTATTTTCAGCCAATGTTAATTTGCAGGTATTCAGTACAAAACTGATCCGGTTGTCTTTTTTTGTTGTTTTGTTTGTTTTGTTTTTTTGAGACAGGGTTTCTCTGTATAGCCCTGGCTGTCCTGGAACTCACTCTAGACCAGGATGGCCTCAAATTCAGAAATCTGCCTGCCTTTGCCTCCCAAATGCTGGGATTAGAGGCGTGCACCACCACCGCCCGGCCTGGGTGTCTTCTTATACCCTGCCCCCATCAATTGTCTCCCTTGTACTGTCTGCACAGTGCTCACAAATGGAGGCCTGATTGTGATCAGTGTGCAAAGGACAATGAAGTGCTAATGCACTTCAGCAAGTCTGCTTTTACTCCTTATATGAAAGAGCAAATTAGATATTACTAACCAGGCAAGCAGGCAGGTTCACTTCCTTTAGGATATGTGATCGCTTTGCTGCTGGGAAGGCAATGTCTGTTTCAGATTTCTGCAGTATATTTCACAACTACAGACTGCACCTCTAGATAGTGCTTGCTCTCTCTCTCCCTCTCTCCCTCCCTCTCCCTCCCTCTCTCTCTCCCTCGCTCCCTCTACCCCTTTCTCCATTCATAATCAGAGTGTTAGACAGTAACTTGAGTGTTACACTGTAACATGCCATATACCCAAAGTTAATCTGGTGTATATTTACTGGTTTTTATATATCAGAAGGGGAAAATAGGAAATATAAATAACACACTAGAATTACTTTGTTGTGTTTTTTGTTTGTTTTTGATTTTTATAGTTCTTACTTTCTTCTGAGTCTAGCATCAGCTTCTGTAAGTTAACATATAATGATCATGGGCACATGTGTTCATGCAGGCATTCCGTGGCAGCCTCTTTTCCTTGCTACAAAAGCCTTAGCTCTGACTTCAAGTTCCCCTGCACATTACTCATTCCTGGGGGTTGAGGGGTTAGACAACTCCGGGGCCAGTGCTGTCTGTTTTGTCCTAAGCCTTCCAGGCAGCCAGCCCAAAGATAGACCTTTCTGTCCTGCCTGCTCTGGTTCTTTCCGGAGCTTGAGGAGGAAGAAACACTGAGCTGGAAGCTCCTGGCTGTGTGCCAGAAGTCTGCACCATGGCAGACGGATACTGGCAGCTCCAATCATAGGCTGGGCATGAGGGCATAGAGAGCTGGGATCCCACCCATGTGTCCATTTGCTTCGTTCCCACTCTGTGTGACAGAGGGAGAGGAGGCAGGCATCCCCCACTGACAGTAAGCACACATCATTTCTTTCTTCACTGTATTCGATTACGGTAAGTTTCAACAGGAAGTCCCCTCTTCTTGGCAAACTACACGCGTAACTTCTTGTTGATCGTGGGGTACAAAGTTGACTAATTTGTAATTCTGTGAATGAGATTGTGCTTATTTAAAAAGTGAAGAGACATCTGCAGTGCATTGTCTGCAGGGAAAGTGGATGAGCATGGAGCTCGGCTACAGCCGGCTTGCTGGGGAAGAAGAAGAAGTGTGTTTTAGGAAGGAGTTGAGCCTGCTAGGAAGGGGAAACTGGGCAATTTCCCCGTTTTTGTAAGTTGATTTTCTACTTATTTACTCAGAAATGAATTCTGAGAACACCAACCCTTTCCCCATGTTCACACAACAGCATAAAACCTTTTTAAACTTCATACCTGAAGGGATTTGAATCCCGAGTGGTTCATACTTGTGAGTCTTCCTCTCCTGACCTCTTTCCTCCCCACCCTGTCTCCTCTTTTTTCTCATCTCTTCCTTCATTATTCTGTTTTCTTTCCTCCCCCATCCCTTCATTTACTCTTTTTTTCTTGTTTGGTCTTGGAGCATTTGTGTTAGTGGTGAGGTGTCCCAAGGATGGGACCCAAGTAGAGGCACAGGGTTCATTAACCTGAAGGACACTTAGCAGGCTATTCTCAGAGTGGCTGTGTCTTACTGTGACCAGTCATATGAGGGCAGATGTGGAATTTTCCACATGTGGCATCATCCAACTCAAAAGCTTTCGATTTTGGAAGGCTTTGTACTTTTAAATTAGAGTTATGCAGCCTATAGTGTTAATTAGAACACTAGTGTTCTGTGTCTGTGACAGCCCTACAGGATTTGTCTGTGACAGCCTTACACTCTGAGTCTGTGACAGCCCTACACTCTATGTCTGTGACAGACCTAACTACAGATTATTGGTGGCCAGGTCTTTCTTTTACCTTTTCATCTTAAATTTAGAAAAGCAAAATTTACAGAAACTATCCTTATTTACTCAGCATCAGCTTGGGAAATCAAATGCAAATGATGCTGTATTTTGTTATTTTTTGTATCTATTCTTTGGGGGCAGAAAGGCCTCTGTCTGTAGCCTAAGCTATCCTTGAGCTAGTGGCAGTCCTTTTGCTTCAGGCTCAGAATGTGCACACTCTTGCTGTCTCAGACATTTGCTATTTAGTTGCTGGGATACTTGGCAGATATAAATGACTTCCTGGGCCATTTTCCCAGCTTTACCCTTTATTTGTCTAGGTTCTTCCCTTCTAAGCCACTGTTGTAAAAATCCTGCAGGATTCCGCCACCGTTTGGCAATTAAATGATAAATGGGAGAAATATAGGTGTAGTCTTGGCTAAGTCTAAAAGAATTGCTGTAATAGTCAATCATGTGTACCTGATGAGCATCTACAGAACTCAGACCAGCGGGAGTCAGCAGGTTCAGAAACCTAATCCTTTGCTGTTAGATCTGTTGTGTGTTCAGTCCAGGGACAGAGCTGCTCTTGTCATACTGCAGTGACGACTCCATCCAAGTTGTCCTGACTCTAGAGAACGTGCTGGGATTTTCCTTGGCTTGAGGGATACTGCAGTAGCATTCCCTCTGAAAGCCAGGGCATGCAGCAAATACCACAGAGGCAAAGGAGCCAGCTTCTAGAACTGGACATGGAGAAGAGAGGCAGATAAATGAAACTTTCCTCATCTTTTTCAGATATACATGAGCCCAGAGGTGATCCTATGTCGGGGCCATTCCACAAAAGCCGACATCTACAGCCTTGGAGCCACACTCATCCACATGCAGACAGGCACCCCACCCTGGGTGAAGCGCTACCCTCGATCAGCCTATCCCTCCTACCTATACATTGTAAGTGAGTGTCAGCTGGGCTTTCCCAAGTGCATCCCACCACCTCATACCAAGACGATAGGGTAATGGGAGAACTGCGACCTAGGAGACGTGGCTCCCAATTCTGTTATTGACATGAAAGGCTGTTCGAATGCAAACTGACTGAAATGAGGGGACAGAATTTACATGCTATCCCACTGTGTGATAAGACACACTTAGAAACATCAGATTCGGACAACTCTGTCAGTTCTTTTTAAAATAAGAAAATATAGTAGTTTTGTTCTCTGTTCCCCTCAACCTCCCTTTGCTTTGCTGAATAACCTAGCATAGAACAGAGCTTGGGAGGAAGAAGATGCAGGTATTTCTCTGCTGCAGTACCCACTGTTGGACCCCCATAAGAAGCTGTCACAGCTACTTTAAACCCAGCTTTAAACCAAAGGTGGTTTAACCAACCCTAGGAAGTTGGAGAGTATTTGCTAGATCATGCAGTAGGCAATAGGTCTCTCCCCTAGCCTTTCCTGCAGAAGATATACCTCTACTCCATCCATGCTTACAGAGCTGGTTTGTTGGCAGATCCACAAGCAGGCACCTCCCCTGGAAGACATCGCTGGTGACTGCAGTCCAGGCATGAGGGAGCTGATAGAAGCTGCCCTGGAGAGGAACCCCAACCACCGCCCCAAAGCAGCAGACCTACTGAAACATGAAGCCCTGAATCCCCCAAGAGAGGACCAGCCACGATGTCAGAGTCTGGACTCTGCCCTCTTTGAACGGAAGAGGCTGCTGAGCAGGAAGGAACTACAACTTCCTGAGAACATTGCTGGTAGGACACCATGCTGGGTGTGTGGGTGTATGCCTGTGGGTGTGGAGCCACTGGCCTCCCTCCTGCTGTCTACAGCAAAGCTCTGATGTGGGTCAAGAAAGCTTGTGTGTGTGTGTGTGTGTGTGTGTATTATTGGGGAGCAGGGGTGGAGCAGGGGGCGGAGGTGAAGGTCAGCCATGATACATGACAGCACATGTCTGTAATACCACCTTTTGGATAAGGCAGATAGAAGTTCAAGGTCAGCATCAATTACTTGAGACTTTGTCTTAAAAAGAGAAGAAGCTGGGCATGGTGGCACAGGTAGGAGGGCCATAAGAGCAAGGCCTGCCTGGATTACTGAGTTTGAGTTCAAGGCTACCCTGGGCAGCTTAATGAAATGTTTTGAAATAAACTGTAAAACAGATGCTGGAGCTGTAACTTGGAGGCAGAACACTTGCCTGTCATGTACAAGATTTGAGTTCCATCACTTGCAACACACACACACACACACACACACACACACACACACGCACGCACGCACGCACGCGCGCGCGTGCTCGCTCACTCGCTCATACACACCAACCAGGCACATCTCTAGAATTTAAGACAGAAAGATTGCCCAGATGATAGCACAACATAGTGACCCCTTACCTAAATGAAACAGAAAGGGGTGACTTCCTAAGCATCATGCAATATCATCTGAGAGACAGAAGAAAACATTCAGGCAACACTGTGGATCAGCTCACCCATCACCAGAATTCTAGCCATTTTCAGTGTGAACTGAGGTAACACAGTCATTGGATGGTGCCTCCGATCTGCGTTACTTGAAACAGAGTATCCCTTGACTTTAGAAACAGAGAGTGGGGCCTGCCATGGCTGGGCAGGCTTCTAATTCAGCCTTGGCTCCGAGTGCTGAGAAAGTGCTCAGTCTGATGACACCTTGCTTTTCTGTCTTCTGCTTGAAGTCGCCGTGTTGGCTATGAATCGTTCCCACCTAGGAGGGCTGGTGTATTCCACCCCTACCCTCTGAGCCTGGAGAAGGCTTCTATTCACTCACGTAGATCAAAAGTCAGAGGTCAAGCCTAAAGTGCCTGCATTTTTTATCCCTGTCTAATTTCACTATATCTCGTGGGGAGGGGGAAATGAGGTTCTGATGAATATGCTAGAGTTTCTACTTCATTCCTTGTCTTCATTGACCCCCATTTGACCCCTGTGATCTGTGTATGCTATTCCATAAGTAGCCCAGGACGTTCTTAAAGCCATCTGTGCCAGAGCCACAGCTGGGGACTGTCTCTTGAGCCCCTCAGGGGTCTTCCTTAACAGAAGGGACATGGAGTTGTTACTTGCTGGGCCATCCAATCACTTATGTTATTTCCTCCTTGTTTCCATGTTGCCTCTGCAGATTCATCATGCACAGGCAGCACCGAAGAGTCTGAAGTGCTCAGGAGACAGCGTTCCCTCTACATTGACCTCGGAGCTCTGGCTGGCTACTTCAATATTGTTCGTGGGCCACCAACCCTGGAATACGGCTGATGGATGGCTTTGTTGGCAACAAAACAGGATATTTCTCTCCTGAATGTTGGTTTTGCAGACCCTACACAGCGGCCCTGGATAGTGAATTTTACCCAGGTTTTTAGGGGTCAAGGAGGCCTCTAGTGACACAGGAACAGCTGTGGCCCTTTTTTGAAGCTACTCTGACATGTCCCAGAGCCCAAGGTTCTCATTTCTCAGGTGGTGGGACTAGACAGAGGGAGTGGCAAGCTCAGGGAAGGATCATTTCTGGTGATAATTCCATTCACTTTGCACTTTGATGGGCATTAAAAAAAATAGCCCTCACAAGATAGTAACCTCAAATTCCTGTTCTTGGTTCTTATTTAAGCATGGGTCTTCATTCAACTCAGAAGGCCTGATCTGTGTATATTCTGGTGTGTATTGTATGGTAGCTCTTTGAGCCTTGGTTGGTCGACTCTAGTGTAAGTTTAATTAATTGTATATTGTGTGAATAGAACAACTTAAATATTACAGCAATACACTGGGCTAGTGTCTCACAAATAACTGATTTACTCAGAGCCACCTGACAGCAGGCCACTAGTGACAGTTTCTGTTATGTTCCTATGGAAACACTGTACTGTACATACTATGCTTAAAACATTTAAAACACAATGTTTTAAATGTGGACAGAACTGTGTAAACCACATAATTTCTGTACATCCCAAAGGATGAGAAGTGTGACCTTCAAGAAAATGGAAATATTTGTAAATTCTTGGTAATGCCTCCGTTGTAATTAATGAAACTATTTTCTTTAAAGTGTTTCTATGTTAAAATAGCATACTGTGTATGTTTTATCCAAATTCATTCATGAATCTTTCATATATATATGCATATATATACATATATTGTAGAGTGTGAATATTCTTATTTAAAGTATATTTTTACATTATGCAAATGAACTTTAACATTTTAGTCCAATGTGACTAGTCAAATAAACCAAATAAACTGAGTATTTTGTCTTAATTTTTGGGATTGTATATTTCTCAGCTGGGTCACAGGTTTGGGATAAGAAACTTTGTCACTGGCTGGCTCCTCTGCTGTTGCCATGGAATGCCTTCATGCTGAACTGGTAAATGCTTTATCCTTGGTTGGCTGCACTGACACAGAAAAATACCTGTGACTTGGGGAAAGTATTCCAGTCTGTGTTGTATCTTGTGTTTATACAGTTATACCACCTTGAGTGCAGACTTGTAAGCTGTTTACTTGTGAATGCTAACACTAGTAACTAACTTGCTTATAAATCAAATCACATTCACCAAATTCCAGTGGAGACAGTTTAATGGGAAGGCACATGAGACCGCTAAGTGATAGAATGGAGCCTTTCCATATGTGCTGGATACAGTGTACCGTGTCTCTGTATGGTAATCAGCATCCCAGCACTGTAAAAAAATGCCTGAGATAAGCAGCTTTCAGGAAGGAAAGGTTTAGTGAACTTTGGTTCAAGGTTTCAGCAGCTTCTCTCCATGGCTGCTTGACTCTGTTGCCTTTGGGCCTATAATGAGGCAGCGTATCACAGTGGTGGTATGCAGTGGACAAGATGCTCATTCCATGGCTCCTGGGAGAGAGATGGAGAGAGAAAAGCAAAACCGGAACCCAGTATTCTCTTCAAGAACACCAGCCCAAACTTTACTCCCCTAGGCTGCTCCGTCTAAATAGTACCATGGGCTGGGAGTGTATACACACACACACACACACACACACACACACACACACACACACACACACACACACAGAGAGAGAGACACACGACATGCATTCTTCTTAGGAAACATTTTGAGTTTTGTTTTTTTTTTCTCAAGAGCTCAAAGCAAGTGAAGAGTAGAGACATGTTTGAGACTAGACCTTTCTGACTGCACAACTCAAGCCCTTCTTCAGTCTGCTGCTCAGGGAGAGACCATCATCTGTAAGGGAAAGACCACCTTGTAGGAGAGGCTCGGCACAAACTGGAATGCAATGCCTAAGTAAGGGCAGAGGTGAGATTATCACAAAACTGATGGAACTTCAGGTTCAGAACTCTTCACTTGTGTGAGCCCAGGTGAGGCCTGAAAGACTTAGTTCTGCCCTTTACTTAAAGGTTCATATTAAGGGCATTTGAATACGGAGGTTCCATGGTATCTCCTGACCTTGTCCTCTGCCTGAGAAACACAGTAACTTGATCTTCCATTGATGATGTATTCCTGTGTTCAAGGGAAAAGCCTGTGTTTCTACTGGAGGGCCTGAGGAGATATTCTGTAGGTCTGAGGACAGATTCATGCCAAGTTTCACTGGCAACCAGGTAGAATGCGCCCAGTTAGATGGCAGATTTGTTAATGGAGAATTGAAGTCTCATGGGGGAGAGGGGGAGAGGGCTGCTCCATGAGCAAAGAACTGTGGGGCACACAAGAAAAAAGGATCCTACTCATTTCATGAATTCATTATTTTTAATAGCTGAGTAGTACTCCATTGTGTAAATTTTCTGTATCCATTCCTCTGTTGAGGGACATCTGGGTTCTTTCCAGTTTCTGGATATTATAAATAAGGTTGCTATGAACATAGTGGAGCATGTGTCCTTATTACATATTGGAGCATCTTCTGGGTAAATGCCCAAGAGTATAGCTGTGTCCCCAGTACTCTGTCCAATTTTCTGAGGAACTGCCAGACTGATCTCCAGGGTGGTTGTACAAGCTTGCAATCCTGCCAGCAATGGAGGAGTGTTCCTCTTTCTCCACATCCTTGCCAGCATCTTCTGTCACCTGAGTTTTTGATCATAGCCATTCTGACTGGTGTGAGGAGGAATCTCAGGGTTGTTTTGATTTGCATTTCCTTGATGACTAAGGATGATGAACATTTCTTTAGGTGCTTCTCAGCCATTCAGTACTCTTCAGTTGAGAATTCTTTGTTTAGCTCTGTACCCCATTTTTAATAGGGTTACTTCTTGAGTTCTTTGTATATGTTGGATATTTTCCCTCTATTTGATGTAGGATTGGTAAACATCTTTTCCCAATCTGTTGGTTGTTGTTTTGTTCTCTTGACAGTGTCCTTTGCCTTACAGAAGCTTTGTAATTTTATGAGGTCCCATTTGTCAATTCTTGATCTTAGAGCATAAGCTTTTGGTGTTCTGTTAAGGAAACCCACCCCCCCCCTCGCCCACAAGCTTGAGGCTCTTCCCCACTTTCTTTTCTATTAGTTTCAGTGTATCTGGATTTATGTGGAGGTTCTTGATACACTTGGACTTGAACTTTGTACAAGGAGATAATTCACGAAATTCGTAGGCAAATGGGTGGAACTAGAAAATATCATCCTGAGTGAGGTAACCCAATCACAAAAGAACACACATGATATACACTCACTGATAAGTGGATATTAGCCCAGAAGCTCAGAATACCCAAGATACAACTCACAAAGCATATAAAACTCAAGAAGAAAGAAGACCAAAGTGTGGATACTTTGGTCCTTCTTAGAAGAGGGAACAAATTATCCATGGAAGGAGTTACAGAGACAAAGTGTGGAGCAGAGACTGAAGGAATGACCATTCAGAGACTGCCCCACCTGGGGATCCATCCCATATACAATCAACCTACCTAGATACTTTTGTGGATGGGAACAAGTACTTGCTGACAGAAGCCTGTTATATCTGTCTCCTGAGAGGCCTGCCAGTGCCTGACAAATACAGAGGTGGATGCTCACAGCCAAACACTGGACTGAGCACAGAGTCCCCAATGGAGGAGCTAGAGAAAGGACCCAAGGAGCTGAAGGGGTTTGCAGCCCCATTGGAGGAACAACAATATGAACCAACCAGACTCAGCCTCTCCCCAGAGCTCCCTGGGACTAAACCATCAACCAAAGAAAACACATGGTGGGACTCATGCATATGTAGTTGCATATGTAGCAGAGGATGGCCTAGTTGGTCATCAATCGGGTTTTCAGAGGGAAATCAGGAAAGGGGAGAACATTTAAAATGTAAATAAAGAAAATATCCAATATTAAAAAAAAAAAAAAAAGAACAAAGGATCCTGGTGCTCTGAGCTGTCTAATTCCAGCAGAAATGAATCACATTCCATTCTGGAATTATTAGACGATTCTCATTTTCAATTTATAACATCTATTTTAAAAAAGACACTTCTAGTCAAGTGTTTAATTGCCATTTTAATTTTTACCTAAGAGCCAATTTTTATTATTATTATTTTTAGTATAAGAAATGGAATCCAGGGCCTCACATGTGCTAAACAATTGTCTCAACTATAGAAAGCCACTTTTAAAAGCCAGTTTCAGCAGTGATGCCTAGAACATGCCCATTAGCAGTAATAGGATCAGGCACCTACACCAGCCTCTCACACCTTGTTCTGGGCCACACAGGAACAGCATCAAGCCACACCCATCTGACTTGTGTACTTGTACAGCAACACAGCAGGGTTTGTACCTGCAACTGGGGAGGGGAGACAGGTAGATCAGAATGAAAAAGGATCACAGTGCTCCTACTCTATAGGACACAACCTCTGACCAGGAGCAACAGCAGTCTCTTCAAGAGCTGGCTCCTGATATACACATTTCTACTTCCTAGGTCAGAAATAAGCTGAGCTGAGGCAGCTCATAACTATTTCCTGGAAGAAGAGAGCATGTCCTTCATTAATTTTTCATACTAGGATCAACTCTGATGACTTGACCAAATCGGAGACTTCTGCTCCACCACATATCAGAGAACCAGAAGTGTGCACAACAGGAGACCTGTTTACCCAGAAGTCAGTGAGGGACTCCAGAAGAAGGCTGTCTGAACATAGAAATTGATCTTCAGTTGACTGTGAGCAAAACAATCTCAACAATCTCTCACTACAACTCTGCATGGAGATGTCATGGGTTGATTCTAAGTGGATCATGTGGGGAAAAACCTTAAGATGGTAAGAGTAGGGAATTGATACTATCATCTTTAATGCATCAGCTAGTAACACCTTTTGATTCATTAATTTAACCATTCAATGAAACTTCATCTTCCCATATGAATGTGAAATTTCTTTTTTGGGTTGTGTGTGTGTGTGTGTGTGTGTGTGTGTGTGTGTGTGAGAGAGAGAGAGAGAGAGAGAGAGAGAGAGATGTATATAGACAATGGTCATATTCCCTGCTCCCTTTCACACTCCACCCTATTTTTTTGACAGAGAGTCTTCACTGAATCTACCACTCATTCATTTGGCCATACTGGCTGGCCAGTGATATCTAGGAATCTGCTTGTGTCTACAATCTCAGCACTGTGGATACACTGTTGCATCTGGCCTTAGGTCCTCAGGCTTACACAGAAAGCCCTTTATTGACAGAGCCATTTCATTAACCCCACAAATCTAAAATTTCATCAAGCATTTTATTTGAATATGTCTTTGTAGCGGTCCATGTATTCACAAATATTCTTGACATTTTTTGCCTAATTAACATACATTTGAGAGATCAAGGTAGTTGAAAAGAAAGAATATTTTCAGCACAAAGAAGATTAATGGACAGCACTGAAGCCTTGGATCTAGGAGTGGATTTCACTTCTGGCTATCCTCCTTCTTGAAGATACCTTCTCTGAACCCGTAAGATTGAGGGTGGAAGAAGAGTGCCTTCAAATAGCAACAAGATGGTCTTCTGAATATTTGAAGTTTGAATGAAAAGAAAAGAGCACACACATGCATACACACATACATATACACATATGTACATACACACACACACACACACACACGTCCTCTCCTCTCTCTGATTAGGTATTTACACTGTTGGAAAATCCAGGTCTTGCCTAAGTTTTTATCTCTAGAGGATAGACACAGTCTGAGGAGTGCTATAGAACTGCTTAAGACATCTTTCACCTTCTTTGTGTGTAATTTAACTGCAATAGCCAGAAAGAGAGAGAATAAAAGAAAAATTCATTCCAATTTTCTTACTGAAACCCAAGAAGTATCTTTGTTAGGTCTGTCCAGAAAGCAGGAGGGAGCAGAACATTTGGCACTTGCCTATCCAGCTTCTCCCCACTACAGTTACATCCCCTAACCATCCTAAAAGTAACTATAAGTAAATAGCCCTAAAAGTAACTGCAGGTTATTCCACTATACACAGTTTGGTGATTCTATACCAGCAAACATGCACACAGTAACATAATTTATACACGCCTGTGTGTCCTTTTGGCAGAACATTTTCCAAATATTACAGAGAGAAGTATTTCACTAAGCTTGGCCCTTAGCATGAGTCTTACTTTGTAGGAGAACTATCCTAGTCATTCCTTCAGTATAGTGGAAGGCTCTAATTTTCCTTGTTCATTTCTTATGTCTTCTGAAAACTGGTGTTAAAGTTGCATCTGGCCCCTGATTCTTTTTTTTTTTTAAACAAAATTGAATGGCGAACAACTTACCAATATGCCTCAGGTCCATACTTACTTGTTCAGAGAGCAGGGTGGGAACCAGAGCCACTTAATTCTAACCACAGGATTTTACTAGCAGGATGTAGTATTGTTTTCTGCTTACTGCTTCTTTCCTAGTGTCTTTTGCCTGGGAATCCCAGAGCAGAAGTAAGGCATTACATTATACTAATGCTAACGTCAGGGTATGGGGAGTTGATAATAGCTCTCTGGATAAACTGACCAAGTTTCTCTTGTAAGGACAGTGAAAGACTAAACCTGTCACCACTCAATATCACCAGGAGTAATTGAGAATTGGCTGGAGGAAGGAGCTAAGAAAGACAGGCCAAATCCAAATGATATTACAGAAATGATAGTGTTTAGGGATAGAAAACTAAGTCATGGCTTCCCCACTGAAATTAGTGAAAAGAGATGAGAAACGATGGATACCCTAGGGTCTAAGATGCTGTGTGTGACACTTTATAGTCACACTCCATGAACTAACTCAGTGGCACTCAAGGACCTTGTCTTAGGGTTACTTTTGTTATTATGAAACACCATAACTAAAGCAACTTGGGGAGGGAAGGGATTATTTGGCTTACTCTTCCATTATCACTATTCATCATTTAAAGAAGTTACAACAGGAACTCAAACAGGGCAGAAAACTGGAGACAGGAACTGAGGCCATAGAGGGGTATTGCTTACTAGCTTGCTCAGCCTTCTTTATTATAAAGCCCAAGACCACCAGTCCAGAGGTAGCACCACCCACATGGACTGAACCCTCCCACATCAATCACTAATTAAAAATACACCCTACAGGGGCTTGCCTGCAGCCTGATCTTAAGAAGGCATTTTCTCAATTGAGGTTTCCTTCTCTAAGATGACTCTAGCTTGTGTCAAGTTGATGTAAGACTAGACAGCACATACCTTTTTGTGGTAGCCATAATAATGGGGTATTCTAGTTCTATTTAGGAGAAAATGAATCTCAGAACTCCATGAATTTGGCAGTCTGAGGTCCTAATATTCCTAATAATGGAGGAAAGTTCTTCCAAACTTGCTTTGCATTAGAGTTAGCAGGTGTGTTAGGAGTATTGGTTTTCATCCTAAATTGCCTTGATTACCAAAGCCAGAGTGGGATTCTATTGCAGAGCCTAGGCCCAGGCAGGGGTTTACAAAAGCCCATGTTTGGGCATTACAGAGTTGGTTCAGAGTTGGAGAAACAGTCAAAACATGACTTCTTGTTCTGTGAAGTTTTCCTTTTGCAAATCTGGGAAACACCCTCGTAGAAAGCAGACAGGTTCTTTATCAAGTGCATTATTATTATCCTTAGCCTAGTGGAAGACTGAAGCTACAAGAGGCTGGAGAAGCAGGTAAGACACTTGCTAGTGCATGGTAAACCTGAGGTTGAGGCTCAAGTCTACCTGGCTTCAAAATTTGAGGCCCTTCCACTAAATAGTACAACTCTGTGAAATTTCTGAAGAAAAAGGGAGAAAGAAATTTTTTACCAAAACTTATTAAAATAGGAATTCAAGTTAGGCAAAGATGACTTGATCTATAATTCCAGAACTTGGGGTGTAAAAGCAGTAAGATCATGAATTTAAGCCCAGCATGGACTATTTAGTGAGACTGTCTCAAAAACAGCCAAATAATGAATAAATGAATGGATGGATGAATGGATGGACAAATGTATGAAAGAATAAATAAATAATGAAATAGGACTCTAAGTATGGTGACATAGTATTTAAATTTTAGAAGCAAAGTTATTAACATATTAAAACAAAATAGCTGTAGAAAGTGTTCTTCATTCCTAAGTATCATTTTGTTGGAAAGTGATTACAGGAATGGTGAGAACAGCAGGAGCAGGTAATGAGAAGACCAAACCTAAGGATAATAGGTATAGACAAGAAGGAAGATTGCCAATTTAAAGGGCCAGTAAATATCTTCAACAAAATTATAGAAGAAAACTTCCCTAACCTAAAGAAAGAGATTCACATGAACATACAAGAAGCCTACAGAACTCTAAATAGTTTGGACCAGAAAAGAAATTCCTCCTGTCACATAATTATCAAAACACCAAATGCACAAAACAAAGACGACTAACAGCAGTAAGGGAAGAAGTTCAAGTAACAAATAAAGGCAGACCTATCAAAACTACACCTGACTTCTCCCCAGAGACTATGAAAGCTAGAAGATCCTGGGCAGATGTCATATAGACCATAAGAGGACACAAATGCCACCTCAGGTTACTATACCCAGCAAAACTATCAATTACCATAGATGGAGAAACCAAGCTATTCCATGACAAAACCAAATTTACAAAATATCTTTCCACAAATCCAGCCCTTCAAAGGATAATAAAGGGAAAACTTCAACACAAGGAGGAAATCTATGCCCTAGAACAAGCAAGAAAGTAATCTTTCAGCAAGCTAAAAGAAGATAGCCACATGAACAGAATTCCAACTATAACAACAAAAATAACAGGAAGCAACAATGACTTTTCCTTAATATCTCTTAATATCAATGGACTCAATAATAATACATAGACTAAAAGACTGGTTACATAAACAGGACCCAAAATTTTGCTGCATACAACCCACCTCAGTGACAAAGACAGAAGCTACCCCAGAGCAAAAGGATGGAAAACAATTTTCCAAGCAAATGGTCCCAAGAAACAAGCTGGAGTAGCCATTCTAATAAATAATAAAATTGAATTTCAACCTAAAGTTATCAAAAAAAGATAAGGAGGGAAACTTCATACTCAAAGATAAAATCTACCAAGATGAACTCAAATATCTGAACATCTATACTCCAAATGCAAGGGAATCCACATTCATTAAAGAAAGTTTACTAAAGCTCAAAACACACATAGCACTGCACACAATAATAGTGGTAGACTTCAATAGCCCACTCTCATCAATGGACAGATCATAGAATGAGAAACTGAACAGAGACACAGTGAAACTAACAGAAGTTATGAAACAAATGGATTTAACAGATATCTATAGAACATTTTATCCTAAAACAAAAGGGTATAACTCCTTCTCAGCACCTCAGGGTACCTTTTGCAAAACTGACCATATAATAGGTCACAAAACAGGCCTCAACAGATATAAGATTGAAATAATCCCATGCATTCTATCATATCACCAAGGACTAAGGCTGATCTCTCTAACAACATAATTAATAGAAAGCTCACATACATGTGGAAGGTGAACAAACACTCTACTCAATGATAAATTGGTCAAGGAAAAAATAAAGAAAAAAATTAAAGATTCTCTAGAGTTTAATGAAAATGAAGCCACAATGTACCCAAACTTATGGGACACAACAAAATCAGATCTAAGAGGAAAACTCATAGTTCTGAGTGCCTCCAAAAAGAAATGGAGAGAGCATACACTAGCAGCTTAACAGCACACCTGAAAGCTCTAGAATGAAAAGAAGCAAATTCACCCAAGAGGAGTAGATGGCAGGAAATAATCAAACTCAGGGCTGAAATCAACCAAGTGGAAACAGAAAGAACCATATAAAGAATCAAACAAATCAGGAGCTGGTTCTTTGACAAAATTAACAAAATAGATAAACACTTAGCCAGACTAACCAGAGGGCACAGACACAGCATCCTAATTAACAAAATCAGAAACAAAAAGGGAGACAAAAACAACAGAAACTGAGGAAATCCAAAAAATCATCAGGTCATACTACAAAAGCCTATACTCAACAAAACTAGAAAACCTGAATGAAATGGACAACTTCCTAGACAGATACCAGGTACCAACGTTAAATCAGGATCAGATTAACGATCTAAACATTCCCATATCCCCTAAAGAAGTAGAAACAGTCATTAAAAGTCTACCAACCAAAAAAAAAAAAAAAAAGCCCAGGATCTGATGGGTTTAGTGCAGAGTTCTATCAGACCTTCAAAAAACACCTAATACAAATGCTCCTCAAACTATTGCACAAAATAGAAACAGAAGGTACTCTACCCAATTTGTTGGAAGCCAGCCTGCAGCTAACATGAACCGGGTTTCACCTGGGAGGCAACCTGGGGCTGAAAAGAGAGGGGAAACTAGGTGGTCAAGAGAAAGAATGGAGCTAAGTCAAGTTTCCTGATCAAAGCTCAAATGTTTAATAAAAGTCTGCGCTTATAAAGAGGGGAACCCATCCCTTGCCACACTAAGTTTCTTGATGTCATGATGCCAAGTTGTCAGCACAGACTTTTAGCAGTAAGTCGCCAAATTTACAGGTTGCAGTTAACTCCAGAAAATCTTGGAGAACCGGTTTGGCCTCAAGGCAGGTGGTAGGCAGTGTCACATCAAAGGAAACTAGCTGAGTTGGAGGAGCTGCACAGCAGGTAGCATAATCTGAATCAGCCTGCCTAGGCTGGAGGAGGTTACATTTCCCCCCTGTTATCAATATTAAAAAAAAAAAAAAACGGACTGAGGCATAAAATTTATTTATGCTCTATAGTCCTGCCTGGGAATTATGGTGGCTGGTGGTCGTGCCTGTCTTAGGAAATCTTAGATCTTCCCAAACCATCCAATTCTGTCATTGAGGCTATGTGCAGCTAGTTTGTGTTATATTTCACACAAAACATGGCTCTGTTGTGTTATCAACAGCCATGGCCTTTTGCCATGTACCTCTGTCTTAGATTGGTATGGCTCCGAGATCTGGGTGCCCATCATTGAGTGTCCGGCCCTCATTAGCACACCTTATTCCCAATTCAGACCAAAGCCACAATGTGTAATTAGAATGCTTTCTCATGAAGATTAATAACTGCCACCTGCGCTGTTGGAGGTGAGACTGCACACCTGCTGCAGTCAGGGTGAAGGGCGTTGACTGACCTGCTTGAAAAACAAAAGTCTAGGCAGTGAAAAGCAACAGTACAAAAGCTTCTTTGGAGAAGTCCAGGTACTCCATTCAATTGAAATTTAGCAACAATCAAGCTTTGACTTAGAGCTTCCGGTGTGGGGGAGGTGGCTTTGAGAATTGCAGAAAGGCAGCAGCTTCTCTGTGAGTGGAGGCTGTGCTTCAAATTAACTTTGCTAGGTAATTAAGATTTTAGCTATCTTCCCTAGGAATATCTAATACTGGAATTATTACTAGACCAGTCCAAGATTGAGTTAGAATAACTGGTCATAATGAGGGAAGGAGAAGAATCACTATAACTCCTTGTGACTAATCTTTCTAAGTCAGATTACACGTTCTCTAATGTTCTATGTCCCATAAGGTTTCAAAAGCTTGAAGCAAGGCAGCTCAGCTTGTCCAAACTGGGAAAATGGCAAGCAAAGGTGGGCCAAAAACATACCCAATTCAGCTTTCTTGTCACTACAGTCAGGGTACTCAGTGAACTTACCTGTCAACTTGTCACACAAATTAGCCGTCATGCTTCTGCAGCGTTCTGTGAAGAGAACCTATGCTTTTCCCTTTCCCAATAAGGTAGCTGTTCAGGATCAAGCCATATGCCAATAAGTAGATCCTTTTCATTCTCACCTAGACATGATTATGTCTGGTTTTAAGATACTATGAGGCATTTATTAAGTTCTTTGACATCCAAATTTCAAAATTCTTAAAATAAAAGTATGATTTAAATAATGTGCATGGGGATATAATTTCCCCCTTTCTTTGTTTTCTATGAAGAAGAGTTTTTAAAGTTCCACAATACCCTGTCTTTGAGAATTATTAAATTGTTGACAAAACATCTCAAATGCTTGACTGTTAATTCTGCTAGTTGAACTGAGCGGCCAGGAGTGTTTATGATTACCTGTTGATTATTTATAAGATATCCAGCTCGCCCTTTAGAGGAGCCATCAGTAAACACCAGAACAGCATTGTGTAAGGGTAGTAAAGAGGTCATATTAGGAAATATCACCTCATATACATTTAAAAACTTTATCAACCTATCTTGAGGGTAGTGGATGTCTATAGTTACTTTAAACCCTATTTGAGTAAGCAACCAATCTGTACCGTGCTGTTTCAGCCAAGTGTCTTGACCTATGCTGTAAGGCTGAACAATAATATCTGGCTCTTTGCCAAAATAAGTTAGTGCCTGCTTCCTTCCAAGGATAATCATCTGATCTACTGCTTCATAATATGGCAAGATATTACATTTAGGAGAAATCCTCAAATGTATCCACATTAGAGGAGACTTTTGCCATAACAATCCTGTAGGCATATGATGTATTAAAAATTAACAGATATAAAGGCAAAGAGTAATCTACATAAGTGACAAATTGTACTTCAATAGCCTTTTCCATTATTTGCAAGGCCAGCAATCCCTCTGAGGCTAAAGATCTAGGGGAGGTAGGATCAGAACTCCCTTTAAGAATATCAAATAAGGGGGCTGGTGAGATGGCTCAGCGGGTAAGAGCACCCGACTGCTCTTCCAAAGGTCCGGAGTTCAAATCCCAGCAACCACATGGTGGCTCACAACCACCCGTAATGAGATCTGACTCCCTCTTCTGGAGTGTCTGAAGACAGCTACAGTGTACTTACATATAATAAATAAATAAATCTTTAAAAAAAAAAAAAGAATATCAAATAAAGGTTTCAACTCCCCTGTCGTAAGCTTTAAACAGGGTGAAGCCAATTAACATCACCTAACAATTTTTGAAAATCATTCAAAGTCCTTGTCTCTGTGAATAACTATCTTCTGGGGAAAAACAGTTCGATTAGTAAGTCTAAAACTGAAATAATTATAAGGATTCTGAGTTCGTATCCTTTCAGGAGCTATCTGTAATCTTTATCAGCTAAAGCTTTATGTAAACCTCTATAACACAAAAGCAAATCCTGGGGGTCTTTTCCAGGCAACCCACGACAAATTCTTAACTGTCCAAAAGCAGTCTTCTCAAAGGAACAGTATTTTTTCTTATGAGTTGCATAAGCAATTGCAAACTTGAGAATTAATAGCATCTGAGGGATGAACAATTTTAAGCAATTGTAAGCTCTGAGATTTTATATATACACACACACACACACACACACACACACAGATACAAATTAAAGCTTGATCATTCAACATTTTAAAACACCATCTACAGCACACAATTTAATTATCTGTGCTGAATCAGGAGAAAACTCAAAAGAACAAGCGTGTGATCCAATTCACATATACTTTTCTCCAATAAAAGGGCTGTTTTGAAACACAGGCCCAATCACTGAAGAGGCTGAAGCTGCCCAATCTGTTGTAAGCCTGAGTGAGGGCCGCAGCAGAGACAGGTGGAGCTCATGGGGGTAATGGCAAACACGGCCCTCCTCCAAGTTCGCTACAAAGGCGCCTGCTTTCTGGCGGCCTCCCCCGCCACCACCACTCAGGGAAAGCTGTGTACCCCAAGACCCTGCCCAGCAGCAGCAAGCAGCTGGCCAGCTCCACGTGGGCCAATGGTTGGCCGGGAGGAGAAGAAAAATGACTTTGCAATAATGTTTTCTCTTGCCAAAGAATTGCTGTTGGCATAGCTAATATTTAATTACCATTGATTATAATTGATAACAATTATAAAAGCTTTCTTTATTTTTTGCAAAGCCTTTTGTTCTTTGTCAGTTAATTTGCATCTCACTTAATAGCACCCAACAAAAGCTTAAGTTCACCTGTGGTGAGTTTAAGGTGAGGTCTTAGCCAATTAACATCTCCTGGAAGCTTTTGAAAATAAAATTTTGAAGCAAGTCAATTTTTCGTTCTTAGACTTTTCTGTACCACAATTTTATAGTACAACTAAAACCCTAAGTATTCAAAAGATATTGCCTCTTAATCTTTTCTGTAGCAACAGCTATTCCCCAGAACTTAAAAGCTCCTTGTGTGAGAGCAAGAATTTAAAGTAAACTTCCCTTGAGAGGCATTAGCTAATAAAATACTTTCCACTTAGGAAACAATATACACTGAAAGATTCAAACTCTTAGCTTCTTGTATTGAAGCAGAGACACTAAGAATTTTTCTTACATGAGGTAAGGCTATATAAGTCATACCTAGAGGCAAAATTTTCCAGTGATTACAAGCTCACTAGAAGCAAGCTCTTTACAATTTTCCAGATGCAAAGGATAAAACAAACTCTTAAGTCTATAATAACTTTACATGAAGTAGGCAAGTCATTTCACAATGTCCTGATAAATTCTACAGCCTGCTCAACTGGCAGTTAGCATGTAGAAGGCAAGTCAATCGACCCATTCTTATCTCCTTTTACAAAGCTCAGGTCCAAGTGGATCAAAGACCTTCACATAAAACGAGATACACTGATCCCCAATGAAGGAGCTAGTGAAAGGACCCAAGTAGCTGAAGGGGTTTGCAGCCCCATAGGAGGAACAACAATATGAACTAATTAGTACTCTCAGAGCTCCCAGGGACCAAACCACCAACCAAAGAAAATACATGGTGGGACTCATGGCTCTAGCTGCATATGCAGCAGAGGATGGCCTAGTTGGTCATCAATGGGAGGAGAGGCCCTTTGTCCTATGAAGGCTGTATCCCCCAGTATGGGGAAATTCCAGGGCCAGAAAATGGGAGTGGGTGGGTTGGTGAGCAGGGGGAGGGGGAAGGAGATGGGAGAGGCTGTTTTTGGATGGGAAACCAGGAAAGGGGATAACAACATTTGAAATGTAAATAAAGAAAATATCCAATTAAAAATAAAATTAAAGAGACTAGAAATGAATTTATGATTCTTTATCTCAAATAATTTTTCTCTCTCAAAAATATATTCATGCAATTAAAATGAGTCATTTTCCTTTGCTTGTTTATCCTATATTTTTATTTATTTATTTATTTATTTATTTATTTATTTGTTACTGGCAATAGCATTGATTTTAATTCAATAGAAGAAAGATTTTGTTGTCTGTTCTTCATGTCTGGCTGTAGTTGTAATCTATTTTATTCCATTGTATGACTGAAGATAATTTTGTCATAGACAGCAACAAGACAGCAATGAGTTGTCCTGGGGATAAATTTTCTGAGGCATGCCACTGTGTAAGGAGGCCTTTTTCTGGAAAGATACTCAGTCTTACTCAGGTAAGACTTCAAGACTGTAAATTAGAGTTTGAGTCCAGAGTCAGGTAGATTGCAGTGTGACCACAAAGCTCACAAAAGTTGGGGACTTTAGTTCATATCTCAAACAAGCAAGTACACAAAGGCTCTTTCTGTGGGAGTCCTCTCTGTGTGTAAGGGAGCATGGGATTCCTAATAGAACTTAGAGAGTTTGAAGACGTACTAAGAAGAGACCAAAGACAAACATGCTTATTAGGGTCATATTTCTGGAAGAGTTGTAAAATTTTGTGTGGGGTTTTTGATGTTTTGGTTGTACATAGCATGATTCGTAAGAAATTACAAACAATGTAAACAGACTGTTTCCTTAATGAACAAAACACCTTTAATGTAAAAGGAACCACATGGTCAGAAAGGATGACAGAGAAATGGAAGGTACCACTGTCCCCACACATCACTGAGCATCCTGTACTTTGGCTCTTTGAAGCCAAAGCTGAAAGATGAGATTTGGTGATTACAATCCTGACCAACTCAATTGAAACTTAGCGCCAAGCTTCAGCTGAGGCTCCAGCCACACATCGGACCAAAATTAGCCCAGGTACTCAAGAAGGATGGCTATTTGCTTCCTTCCTCTTCTTGTACACTCACTGCTCATAATAAAAAGCTGAACTGGAATACCTTTAAACAGACCCCAGAGAAAGAACAAGTGCCCCCTCTCCCTCTCCCTCTCCCCATTCCTTCTCCCTCTCCCTCTCCCCATTCCTTCCCCCTCTCCCTCCCTCTTTGTCTCTCTGTCTCTCCCTCTGTCTCCCCCTCTGTCTCTCCCTTTGTCTCCCCCTCTGTCTCTCCGTGTCTGTCCTTGTCTCTATCTCTGTCTTTCTCTCATGAAATGCAATGCTTGTACATTTCTCAGTTTCTGGATGGCTCCACTGAAAGTTCTGTAGTGGATATAGATAGATAAACACCAGTGATCCTGTTCAAGTATTTGGATATTAGTTTTTCTTTTGACAAATATTTTAACTTCTGGTGCATATTTATGAGCCTCTGCTGCTACTTCCATCCAAACACACAGTACATAATGAAGAAATCTGGTGAATTACTGGATACATTACCTCAAACTCTTCATTTCTTTGTGATGAGACCTCGAAATCTCTTCTCATGATTTTCAAATACAAAAGGTGTTCTTGTGAATCAGAATCCCAGTTTTGTCCCCTGAAGTGTAGAGCCATGGTCACCTCCCATCTACCTTTAACTATGTAACCCTGACCAACCTCTCAACACAATCAATACACCTAGCATCAGGTAAATGTTGTTCTAGGATCTAGACTTTCCTTCTTGGAAACCAGTTTTTATAGATTCCACATCTGAGTGGGGTCATGCAGAACATGCCTTTTTATGGCTCGTTTCACTTAACCCAGTCAGTTACCACACACACACACACACACACACACACACACACACACAGAGAGAGAGAGAGAGAGAGAGAGAGAGAGAGAGATTTTATGCCATCGACATAAGAATTTTGTCATGAAGAATTAATCATAAAAAGAATTCACTCCAGCTCAGCTGTCTAACCAGCCAATCTGACAGTGCTTAATGGGAAATCCCCCTTGCAGTCCTGATAGAACACAAGGTCAGTGCCTGGCTTCGAGGTCCTTCATAGCCCTCTGCACCTTTGAAGTACCCTTTGCCTCCTCTAGGCTTCATGCAGCTCTCCCTCAGCCTTCAACAGCCTTTCCCTACTGCACAAGGGAGCCCTGCAAATTTTTCAGTTTCGCTTACTACCCTCACAAGACCCATCTGAGGAACAAGGGTTCTAGATTCTTCAGTGAAACAACTGCTGTTTCCTCTGATACTACAGCATAAGACCTTGTATTCCCAGGGTGGGACTAAGTCCTTTACACATGTAAATGCCCTGTTAAGTACTTGATAAATGGCTTTAAGCATGAAATGAAAATGCAAAATCAACAATCATCACACAATTACATTGTTGTACTGAAAGAATCCATTTTGAACACAGGCATTACAAAGATGTTAGTATTTTCATCACAGCCCTTCTACTGCATTTAACTTCTCTCTCTCATCCTCTCTGTCTCTGTCTCTCTTTCTTGCTCATCCTCTCTCTCCCCCACCCCCTCTCTCTTTCTTTCTTGTATTATCAAGAACTGTTTTGGTAGTTTAAATGTGTCACCAAAAGAGGAAGGCTATGAATTCAGTTTTGCAGTTAGGAACTGTTCCAAGCATAGTACCTGTAAGCATGCTTTGAGAAAAAAAAAATTAAATTAAAAAGGCTAGGAAGTCTGGGGGAAGGGGAATTTAGGTTTCTACAAACTACCCTGCTGCAGGTCACAGCAATGACTCTGAGAGGCGGAATGAAAGGGCCGCCCTGGGAAAACACTCAAAGCCTGCAGGAAAGAAAGGCTGTGGGTAAGGAAGAGATAGAGGGAGAAAAGCAGGACCTTTGGATAAGAAAGAGCTAGAGAGAATGCCAAGCATGATGAGAAAGTAGCCGGGGATAATCCAGAGCGTGAGGGAAGGAGGTGGGAGCAATCGTTAGCTTGCAGCAGCCAATGTGCAAAGTGAGGAGAATGGACTCCTAGGTTTAGATGAAGAAGGGAGCAGGGCAGAGATTCTATGTAAATCAGATGGCACCAATTGTACTATTTGAATGGGGACAGACAGGTTTGTCTCCTAGCGTGTGTAGGGAGCAAGACCGTGGACAAAGATGCCCAGTCCTCCACAGAGGGAATGCCAGTTCATCTGACAGCAAGCTGGAGGTGTCAGAGGTGAAGGACATGTGAGAGCAGAGGGAAGATGAGGAAATGGACCCACGTGGTGAAACTCAGCTGAAAGTCGAAACGCTCGTGACTAATCTAGTGAGCAAGGGACACAGCCTGACCCAAGGAAGAACTGGAGGAAAGGGCACTGAGAGGGCGGAAATGAGAAGCTGTTTGTTGTACTAGAAGAAACTGGGTGGAGATGCATGTCACATGCAGCTGGCTTGTCTAGTGGGCTGGGGCAATAGGAAAAGACAAATTGTCAGGGCCTTCTCAGAGGCAGCAGGAGCAGCAAGAAGAGTTAAAGGCAACTGGCCCTTAGAGGGCTGCAAACAAGAACGCGAGGGTGGCTGACTCGAAGCAGAGGGAGCCTTAGATGGGCTCCCCTGGCTTTGACGGGCAGCACTAGGTTGTAGGAGCGCATATCCCAGCAGCTCAATTCTCAACTACTTCCTCCTCCTTCTGTTAGTTCTAACCAATCAGCTTCGACAGATGTCACGAGATAGACCCAAGTAGGTTTCAGCGGAGAATTTTGAACCTCACCTTTTCTAAGACCCAGTATGCTGAAATCAGTTCTCTTCATCAAATGCATTAAGTTGTGCCAGACAATAATCACGTGTCCTGATGAAACAAAATGAATATCCTCCTTTATGCGGCCATCAGCCATTGCTGACCGAAGACTTCAGCAGAGACCTTGGCAGGGACAGAGCCGTGAATCTCACCCAAAGCCAGTTTTGGCAGATGCAGCGATTATAGTGTACTAGGGAAACATTGGTCCAAGCAGCGTGTCATACAGGATCCAGACTAAGGTATTTGCCAAGACCCACTGCAGGTCCTCCCAGCCAAGGATAGCCTCAGGGCTACTGGGGTTTCATGTTCCAAGTACACACATAAGCAATGATGAGTTATGAATCACACACATGCACATGCACATGCACAGACACACGCATGTGTATAGCTTTGGTTCTCACTGCAGCCTTAATTTTCCTGTATTCCAGAAAAAAAATCAGGAAACAGAAGGGGGTAATGTCTAGATCCCTCTCCCCATTTCCTATACCTTAAAATGTATAGACAATCATGAAGCAGAGGCAGGGATGGTTCTGTTTAGCTGGCCCATTTCCTGGAGGTAACTTAGGCCCAGGCTGCCGCCAGTGTCCTTTTCTGTGTCAGAGACACTTTTGTTGTTATTGTTGTTTTGTTTTGTTTTGTTTGCCACTGTTGTTTCAAATTTAAGTCCTAGCCTGGGAAAAATGGGACAGATGTTATGTCCTAGAGAGCCACTATTTTTAAGAGAGGAAAGAGTGACTTTATGGGATGGTGGATGTAAGATGGAGGGATGCTTTTCCTATGGGTCCTTTCCTTTGATGGGGGTGGAGGAGGCAGGTGGGCTAGGGCCGATGCTTTCAGGATGTTGTCTTACAGCATCTGCTTCAAGCAGTCTCCTGCATAAGCATTAAATGCATTAAGTGGAAACAGAAAGGTGCTACTTCTTATAGTCAAGAGTCTCCCATAGCCATGTTTTGTTTCCTGTCCAGATGAGATCATGGTTAAGATGAGGCTGGTGTCAGGACCACAGGAACTATGTCTTTTGCTTCATGGGAAGGTTGCTTATTTAGGGGACAAACACGGAGTCCCAGTAGCTTGAATTTTTAGCTGCACTCTTTCCAAGTTCAGCCACATCCTGGCCTTCAAAGTCTCATGAACTTTCTTAGATGTTTGAACTCCCCTCTTGAGCTAGCCTGGTTTGAGTTGGATTCTGTCTCTCATCATCAAATTGGCACACACAGGATGGCAAATCACAGTGCCAGCATTTGCTAAATAGAACACAGTTCTGAAGGTGAGTCCCTGCAGGAGCAGACTGTGGGATATGGGTATTTATAGCTCCTTTGAGTCTGGTGAGTCCTTTAGGAGCTAGGGTAAGAGGAGCTGGGGTAAGATTCTAGGAGAAAGGTGGAAGGTTAGGGCAGTTGGGGGAAGGGCAGCACTGTAACTGTGAAGAGAACAGCTGTGTGTGAGTGCAACCCCCTTGGTCTTGCCTGTGATGACACCCCAGACTTAACCACTCATTCTGGGAGCTTGACTTTTAAAGCAGAACTTTAGCTGGTCTAGGGGACAGTCAGAGACCTGCAGTACACATGACCCAAAAGACATGAACGTATCATGCAGGCTAAATGACTGCTTCATTCTGGCAAGATTTGAATGTTTTAAGTGGAGCTCACAAAGGAGAGCTGTGGCATTTCAAACGTCTGGCTACAGGTCTGCAAACGGTGGGGCTTGCACTCAGGCTATCATGGGACCATCTTGTCTCATGCCTGCTATTTTAGTGTAAGTACTAACAGCACTTACTTTCTCAAAATCCCCTGATGTGAAAGGTCAAACAATTGTCCCTAGTGAACAGGCAAGAGGATGTGGTATTGTAACTGAAAGGAGCCTTGGGTTCAAGGTTCCAACATGGAAGCAGATTGGTAACCACTGCCCAAAGAGTAGAAAGAGATCGAAGTGGTGGCTTTGGGGTGAGAGAAAAATGAAGCTTTGTCTACACTGGTCAGGAAGAAAAGGGAGTTATTGGGGATTTGAAAAACAGCAAGGTGAAATCAATCAGAAAAGAGGCTGATGACAGAACTAAGCTTCTGTTGTCAGGTCTGGTGATCTTAGAACCATGGGGCCTTGTGTTCCTAGCAGAGCAGAGGTGAGGAGGGGTGACCTTGGAGGATTCTGAAGTGTCACAGATGGAGACAAGGTGAGTCATAGAGGTAGTACTGGATCCGGTGTAACCCAGCTCTGAGTAAACTGCTTCGGGCAATTGGATCAGCGTGTGTCACAGTCTGATTCCAAAGCCCTGATGAGGATGACACAGGAATTGGATTACTATTGCCTGAGCCAAGGGAGAGAAGGCCGCCAGTGAGTGCTTGGAGGAAGCTGAGGCTCTGAAGCTCTGTGACTGATTCATGCTTTTACCAATTGAGAATTCTGAACTCATTGGTCACTGCTGACTCTGGGACAGACACAGGTTACTACATGTAAATATCTCAGATTAACCCCCTTCACTTGGGCAAAGAAAAGGAGACCAGGGCAGGTAGCGTCTGTCTGTGCATGCTGTGATGTGGCTTTGGATTTAGGCTCCCCTCAGCTCTCTCTGGAGTAAAGAACACATTTCTATAGCCCCCCATGAGGTGCTCCTTTAGGAAACTAGTTGGGAGAGCTTGAGAGCTGGAAGCCCATGAGGCCTATGAGAAAGGCAACTTACTTCAGGATTTTCTGACCTTCACCACTGTGGAAGATAGGTCTAAGAACATACACTAGATATGAGAAGCAGGAGGTCATTGGCTGCCTAGACCCAATTTCCCTGTATCATGGACACAGTTTCACCCAGACTAAGTAAGAATGTTCGTGTATTATGAATCCTACTGGGCAAGATGGTATACAGGATGGGGGTTCTACGTGTGCCTCTCTACATCCCTTCTCCTGTCCTGCCATGTACTTGCTCTGCAGGCTAACTTATCTGGATCAAATTACTGACCTTGTCACCTCTTTGGCAGGAAAAGAGATTTTCTAAAGTGAAGCCCTTTCATCAGACTACAGAAACAATGGATTCCAGAGAACTTCAAGTTTCCCAGAAATTCCCTACTGGCTGTGTAATGGAAAGGCAGCTCTGACAGTGTCACACTACCTTGTAGGGTAGAGTGGAGTCACCACAAGAATGTCTGTGATGCTCAGGGCGAAACATTGATCAGCGTTTGCTTATTTATGTATCCCTCCTTTTCTCTTCCCTCCCTCCCTTCTTCTCTTCCTCCCTCTTTCCTCTCTATCTATCTATCCATCTATTTCTCTCTATAGTACTGGGGATGGAATTTATGGCATTGTGCACATCAGGCAAATGTTTAATAATATGCATAATATATATTTGCAACACTTAGTCTGCAAATTCTCCTTCACCAATGCTCCATGAATAAGCATCAAAACCCATGTGGACTTTTTTGGAATCACATTTTCTGCCACTGGGACCCTATCTGGTAGATCTGTTCAGATCACCTGTGGTGAGTAAGAATGGCCTCTATAGGTTCATATATTGAAGTGCTGGGTCCTAGTTGGTAGAATTGTTTGCAAAGGATTAGGAGGTAAGGTCTTATTGGAGGATGTATATCTCTGAGAGTGGGCTTTGAGGTTCCACACTGTTCCTAGTTAGCTTGCTCTCTTTCTCCTCTCCTCTCCTCTCCTCTCCTCTCCTCTCCTCTCCTCTCCTCTCCTCTCCTCTCCTCTCCTCTCCTCTCCTCTCCTCTCTCTCCACAATAGACACTCACTGTCCTTAGCCCCAATTCTACACTATGCATGGCTGTGACTCTCTGCACTTTATCCACACATTTGTAAGCAGGCTTTTGATCACAGTCTTCTCAATTGGGACTTGTCCTTCTGGGATTTTGTGATGCAGACCTCATTGTTGAATATAATTCATTCATTCACCAGCAAGTATTGATCGAGTGACTGCAGTGTGAAGACATGCTGCCAGGGACAGGAATTCAATAATGAGCACGAATGGGCAGAAAATAAAGTATGGGAACAAATCAAGCTTATCTCAAGGTTGGGAGGGAAGGAAATACAGTACTGTCATTGATCATGGAAAGCATTTCCATCTACTTAGGCAAATCTGAGACCTACAGGTAGAAAATATGTAAAATCAAAGAGTTCTCTAGACAGGAAGAATACTAAGCATAAAGACTCGGGATAGGAGAGACAAAGGACTCAACAGAGAGCAGGTGGATTTACTCAGCAGATTTGAAGACAGATTGCAAGGGGCTGTGGGCTACAGAGGGAAGCTTAGTGTTCACCATTTGCCCCGCCTCATGCCAGAGTTCCCCACCTCCACAGGCTGTCCAGACCTTGCTTTCCAAGTCCTTGGCCTTTTCTTTTCTCTAAGGAGAAGGGCAGATGCAAAGGTTGGGGCCTGTGTCATGAAGAGTGAAGCAGTACACTGAAGAGATGAAGACAGGAATTCCATAATGAGCAAGAATGGACAGAAAATAAAGTATGGGAACAAATCAAGCTTATCTCAAGACTGCCCTACCTGAGGATCCATCGCATAAACAACCACCAAACCCAGACACTATTGTAGATGCCAACAAGAGCTTGCTGACAGGAGCCTGATATAGCTGTCTCCTGAGATGCTCTGTCAGTGCCTGACTAATACAGAAGTGGATGTTCACAGTCACCCACTGGACTGAGCACAGAGTTCCCAATAAGAAAGTAACCAAGGAACTGAAGGGGTTTGCAACCCCATAGGAGGAACAACAATATGAGCTAACCAGTATCCCCAGAGCTCCCAGGGACTAAACCACCAACCAAAGAAAACACATGGTGGGAGTCATGGCTCTAACTGCATGTGTAGCAGAGGATGTCCTAGTCGGTCATCAATGGGAGGAGGGGCCCTTGGTCCTGTGAAAGTTCTATGCCCAAGTGTGGGGGAATGCCAGGGCCAAGAAGTGGGAGTGGGTGAGTTGGTGAGCAGGGCGAGGTGGGAGGGGACAGGGGTTTTCAGAGGGAAACCAGGAAACATTTGAAATGTAAACAAAGAAAATATCTAATTAAAAAAAAGACACAAAATGTAAACCACAGAGTAGTAAAATTTTTGCTCTTTTGAAACTGAAATGGATGTCATGCATTCTTTAGGAAAGTTAATATAAAGATGTCATTGTCTATGAAAAAAGTGAAGGAAGAATACAACAGTAAGAAGTAGAGAGACCACGGTTAACACCAAAGCACAGAAAGTAGAAAAGGCAAAGAGCACGAAGCAAAGATTGGAAGAGGAGCAGAGACGGCTCACCTGGTGAAATGTTTACCATGTGTGTCTGAGGACATACCCAAAGCAGGAAAGCCTAGGGGGTGTAGTGGTCTGCCTTTAATCCAAGCACTTGGAAGGGAAAGACAGGAAACCTCAAGAACATGCTGAGTAGCCTTAGTAGCTGAATTGGAAAGCTGTGAAATCAAGTGAGAGACCCAACCTACATATATAAGGTGCAGAGTGCCTGATATCAACCTTTAACATCCATATACATGTACACATCTACATGGGTACCTCAAAAATGCTAACACATGTTCGAACATGTACAGTGAGAAAAAGAAATAAAGGTTTTCAAGAAACAGAGACCCTCATTCTCAAGAAGAAGGGAAAACTGGAGGTGCTTAAAGATGGGACCACACTGGTGTGTGATGGCAGGTGACAGTCTATAGCCCTGGAAAGCCTCTTCCAAGCAACATGGAAAGAGAATGCTGATGAGGACTTTTGCTTAGTGGAATCAGTGAAGACAGCAAGTTTATTTAAAGTGATGAAAAATACTTAAAAATAATATAACTGTGTGTGTGTGTGTGTGTGTGTGTGTGTGTGTGCCCGCGCGTGCGCACGCACGTGGGTGGGTATACAGAACATAAGCAAAGAAAATCAACTTTCACTGTGGTACAAGCTACCTGGACAGACAAGGAGCCCCTTCACTGTGCTATTGGGACAGGATCATGCAGTCAGAGCATCTGGTCATGGCACACTGCAGACACATGTTTGACTGTAACACAGAAGGATGAAAAAGGGCTGGGTGTGACCCAGTGGTCCCACACTCGCCTTGCGTGCTCAAGGGCCTGGGATCCATCCTCAGCACTGCTAGGACATAAATAATAAAACCTTTCTTGTGGAGCTGTGAACTCTGCTCCTGAACTTTCTCCATCACACAAATATTTTGTGAGACTCACTGTTCTACAGGCTTTTGTGAATTCTCATGTGCCAATTAAAACTAACAAGCTGCCATTAACAGGTATCTCCTGCTCATGACCATGGTTTTCTTCCTGGGATTATTTCTCCTTTTGGAAATGCTTGTCACTTCAGACATAAAACCTACATTTTTAGGAGATGTTAGACAACACCTATTATAAATAATCTGGTTATCAGAGACCACAGGCCAGAGCAAGAACCTTTGACATGGGTGTTCAAGGAATCACTGTGGCATGCAAGTCTGTCAACAAGGCTTGAGAAGGAATTTTCCTGAGTCCTGCAGTGACCACTGTTCATCTGGTTGGATATACTACAGACGGACAGACAGACAGACAGAAAGACAGAGTGCTCTAACTACTTCTTCCCACACCTTCCTTGCCAGTCTCAAAATCTAATGTTAACACCCAGCCTTCACATGAATTCCTGGTCTAAAACCCATAGCCAGGCTTTTAGAATTAACAATCAAGCAGGATCACTTACAACAATATAGATATTTTTCTTTCTTGAGCTTGTTGCTACAATGATCTGAATAGTGAATTGAGGATAAACTGGAAGGTAAAAGAGTTACCAGGTTTCAAATCAGAAGGGAGCAGGAGAAAGGATGGAGCAGGTGTTATGGAGACAATTCTCTACAAGGACCTTGTGGTCTAAAGGTTGAGGCCTATCAGGGGTCAGGACCAGAGGAAGAGTCAGGGCTCCTGGTTCTTAGGACTGCCAGTCTAGTTTCGGTTCTACTACAACAGGTCAAGGGAAAGAGATGTCACAGTTAGAGTTGGAGTGACTGTTAATGAGATTTTTTTTTTTAACATAAGATGTAAAAAGCTTACCCTGGGTAGTTTCTTGATAAAACTTGATAAAACAATATTTTAATGGAAAACCATTTGGCTACAGACTGTAAGACAAGCACAGTCCTCTAGAGAACTTAGACATAGTACCAACCATCAGGTGTCTACAGAATTCTAGACCAGAGGAGCTCCTGTCTGGGATACTCTGATAGTCATTACAGGACTTATGAGAGACAATACAGTTGAGGGTGTGAGCAGGGAGGGGCAGGTATATGGCAGGGGATATTCTACAGGTCAGACAGTCATAGGTTCCATCATGGAAAGGTGAGGATCCAAAGCTTATAACACTGTGACCTTGACCTGCCTAAGTCCTCACCTAGTGAGTGGGGTAAAGTGTGTTCACATCTGGCTGGGGACATGGCACCATGACAGACTGCCTGACTATCAAGTGTAATGTTGAACCTGATGCCCACCACTGCAAACAAATAGCAAATGGAGGCAACCAGTAATTAATCATTCATTAATGAGCTTGAGGGTAAAAGCAGCGTACCAAGTCTTGGGAGATAGCCCAGCAGGTGAGGGTCGCGCCACACAATTGTGAGGACCTGAGTTTGGATCCCCCACATCCTTGTGAAAACCCAGTTTTGGTGACATACATTATGATCTGAGGAGGTGGAGGCAGGAGAAGTCTGGAGGGCTCCCTGGCAAGCCAATCTATTCAAATCAATGAGTTCCAGATTTAGTGAGAGGCCTTGTCTAAAAAAGCCAATGTAGAGAATTAATTAACTGAGGAAAACTGTCAACCTCTGGCATCCACATTCATGCATGAACACACATGCATACACACACACACACACACACATACACATACACACACTCCTACCCCTCTACACCCCTACTCCCATAAACACAGACTCATGCACATAAGGACATACATGCTCATACACACTCATACACACACATATGAGTACACACATGCACATGCTCTCAGTAGATTAGCATAGGTAGAAGTGATTGACGTGTAGCAGAAGAATTCTCTAACTTCTTCATATTTTAAGGTGAGGAAGGCAAAGGAGAGGAAAGAAACACTCATTCTTACCTGAGTGTGAGCCAGCACCGGGACTAGGAGACATGGCAAGGGAAGCCGACCCACCCACAGGGGAGATAAGCCCCTACCACCATGCTCTACTCAGAACCTCAACCCACAGGTACCTACTCACACCATTCAGAGGCTTGACACCTTGCTGCAGACCCTCTGGGTCCCTTTGTCTGCGTGGAATGGGTCTGTGGGTGCAGATGGGCAAGGAGTTGGTGAGTGACAGACAGACCAACACGTGAGATTGTGTAGAATCTGAATGTAATTTGTCAAATTGAGCATCAAACTTTTTATACAGAAGAAAATAGGGAAGTTACGTGACACATCAGCAAGGTACAAATGAGGTTACCTGATGCTTAATGACTCTTACACAAAACAGAGGAATGTAAACACAAAGACTGGCAGGAACTGGGCAATAAAACAACTGACACAAAGTCAGCCCTATCTAAGGTTAGCTATAGCCTTAGAAGCCAGGTGTGATGTCTTTACACTCCTAGGGCAAGGGCTTTCACACCCAAGTCATGGTTCTAGTTAGGGAGTTCTGCTCTAGCTAACCATCTCATGAATAATTCATTACCCTAAAACCACAGCCTGATCTACTTCCTAAACCACTGTAAATTCCTGTATATGTGAGCGACTTGGCTTTTATTCTAAGTGATAGTGTAATACCAGAGGCAATTCTGAATGTCACTGAATAGGCAACATTCTTACTGAATTCCAAGCCCATTGTCAGCTCAAGGACTTTCTAGGACATTGGAACACTGGCGAAGGCTTAGCTATGTCAGAATTCAATCTTAAAAGGCACTTATAATAAAATAATACTAAAAGAGAGCATGTGGATCCATACACCAGACTAACTCGGGAATAGGGTATGAGTATACGGGTTAATGAGAACGCCAAAGCTCCAGGAGGTGAGTTTCCATGAAACTCTTTGTCTCATGAGCGCTTCCAGGCCTCTTGGCCTGCCAAGTAGACTTCACTGGGGTGTGCGTGGCAACACCTGTCAATGGCTTTTGAAGTCAAATGACAATGTTTCAGACAAGTAAATAGGGGAAAGAGAATAAAGTGCCTTGTAGACAGTCCTGCTAAGGCACAGTTGCCCAGGTTGTCAATACTGCACACTTTAGATACATTTATTCTATGCACCCGTCATCCCTAACTTTTCTTTTGAGCCTTTCTTCTGGTTTTGGGAAATGCCCATCTGTGTGCTTCCTGACAGCAGGACCCTGTCTTACTCTCTGTGGCCCAAAATGGAGAAAGCACTCAGCCGCTTGTCTCTCTGGAGTTAGGAGTGTGACTAGATTGACTGGATGCTCTCATCAGGAACTGTCACTCTTGAAGGGTGAAGGAGAAGCTTGGGGCAGTTAGAGATGCAGGATAGTGTCAATCAGCAGACACCAGACAATCTAAGTGAGGAGCTGAGCAATAAGTGCTAACATAGCCCAGCTAGTGACAGCTTCCTTCCTGGTACATCTCTCCAGCCTCCTTTGGATGATGCTTTGGGGTGCTCTGAGTCATTCAGTATATTTCTATTAAGTTGATTATTTGCATATTTGCATATATTTTCTGAAATTATTGTTTATTGTTTGCCACCAATGACTCTGGTTGGAACTGATATATTGTCTTAGATAGCTGAACATATTTGTGATTTGTCCCTTTTCTTTTCCTAAATTCTCAGGCCATTAAAATATAATAATAAAAATGGAAATGCAAAGAAATGAAAAAAATGTATATGTTATTGATTTCAAACACATTATTGAACTAATTGTCTTAGGGGCTGGAAACAGAAAAGTGCCAGATTAGCTTTATCAAGTATCCCCTGTGTAGTCAAAACCATGGTTCTGTGATTTTTTTTGTTTTGTTTTGTTTTGTTTTTGATGTCCTAGTTTTACTTCTCTGAGCTAGTACTCATTAAAGGCTAGCATTTTTCTTTTGAGGTGATCTCATTTTCTTCAGTCTCAATAGTAGTCAAAGCAATGTGCAGAATATGTCTCTAAATCCTTCCCAAGATTAACAACCTGCAAACAGTTCCATTGCCCTTGGTATAAAAGCATAATGCTTGGCCGAATTTGGGCATTATTTGACTAAGATGGAACATAAAGATGCCCAGCTGTTGGGAAGAAGATTTTAGTTAAGCAGCTCTTGATTTGCTGGAACTTCTTCAGTTAGCTCTTTTTTTCGAGGGTGCCGTGGGGAGGGAGGGGAGGGCATGTGTGTTCAGTGTGACTCATCTGAGGAGAAAACCAGCTCGTTTCTCGCACTTAGGAAGTGGTTTTGCTGCTGGAAAAACCTCACTCACAGAGTGACAGGTGGTCCCTGCACAGCTGGCTGCTCTAGAGCTTTCAGGTCATCCTATTGACAGGATGGGCCACCAACAATAACATGTCATAGTGGCACAGATGAACCCATGGGGATCTACCACTGTGCTCAAATGAATGACACATGGATACAGAGCCAAGAAGCCCCATGCTCCAACTTCACATCGATTTCTTCTAAATCCATGGGTGAGAATGGCTTTTAGACTCAAAGTTTAGTTCTTTTCTTTCTTACCATGGCCTGAAAACTTTTATTTTCTCTTTGCACTTTTCTAGGTCATTTGAGCACATTCCTAATATCCACTTCCTCCTTGGCCTTTGTGACTTATGTCACTGTAGGCTGGCTAGCTCCTGACAGGGACTCTGTCATCTGCCACGACCTTAGTGACCATTGTTCTCAACAACCCCTCCCCCCACAACAGTTGTTGCTCTGGAAGCTCAAACTCCTTGCTGTATGGCTAAACACTGGTCCCACAGAGTTTCTGAACCCTGTGGTATGTTTTTTTAAGCCTCCCTGCTTCACCATCTACCCTGTCCTATACATTCCTCTCTGTTCTCTCTCTCTCTCTCTCTCTCTCCCTCTTGCCCCTTTCTTCTGTCTCTTCTAGCTGCTTTTAGAAATGTTTCACAGGGCATGGCCCAAAGTTTCTCCTCTCTAGGCTCCTCCTGAGTCTGAGTCATATTTCATCCCCCAAGTGTGCTTTATGAGGTCCTTGGTCCATGTTCCTCCACACATGTGTGTGGAGACTAGATCTTCCTTGTCAGGCCACACTGGCCCACTAACTCTGACTGGCCACATGACATCCTGTCCTAGATGACATCCTCAGGGATACAGAGCATCTTCCTGTCCTTTAATTCTCAAGTCTTCAGCTTGACTTCAGGACATGCCATGTGTGTGTAACTGGTTGACTTCAGGACCCACCACATATGTGTAATTGGCATTCCAGGCTGGTCAGCATAGGGAGTACTCTGTGCCATGTTTTTGTTGTCATCTCTTCCAGCACATTCTACCTCAGAGACCATCTTATGAAAAACCCTTCAAACTGATCTCAGGGCACTGAAAAACCAAGTCCAAGACATGTGGGGTCAAGGCCTTGATTCCTCATGCACTGTCCAGTCACCTCTCACATTGTCCTCATTGTTCATCCTGCTGAGACGATGACCTTGGAGCTCAAGTGTTTCAAAGTTGAAGAATTCCATTGTTCTTTGTGTTTTTTCAAACAGAAAACAGCAATTGCCTAAACCATCCCCTCCTCAAACTTCTCAGCCCAGAGGCAACAGATTTCAACAGCTTGGAATGATTCTCTGGGCAATATTCACCCATCACGGCAGTAACCAGATTTTTATCTACTATTCTACCATTGGCTTCTGAGCTGGCAAGATGCTGGCTTAGTTATCTCAGCCCCTCTACAGACATGGGAACTTCTAACATAAACTACAATTCAGTGAGAGGACAGTTTATGTTGACATTGTTATAATGCTTCTTAGAGCTGAGTCACATAGCAAGCTAAGCTCTTGCCTTTCAGAATTGTGGTGTGTGTGTGTGTGTGTGTTTGTGCATGTCTCTCTCTGTGAATCTGAATGATCTGGGTATCTATGTGGGTTTGTGTGTGTCTGTACCTGTGTGTGTGTGTGTGGTATGAGTATGTACACACATATGTCCAAGTGCACTCACCCATGATGCATGTGGAGGGGGGGCACTTATTTTACAAGCATGTGTGTGTGTGTGTGTCTGTCTGTCTCTCTCTCTGTGTATGTGTGTGTGCGTGTGAGTGCCTGTGTGTGTGTGTGTGTGTGTGTGCATGTCTCTCTCTGTGAATCTGAATGATCTGGGTATCTATGTGTGTTTGTGTGTGTCTGTACCTGTGTGTGTGTGTGGTATGAGTATGTACACACATATGTGCATGTGGAGGGGAGGGGGAGCACTTATTTTACAAGCATGTGTGTGTGTGTGTGTGTGTGTCTGTCTGTCTCTCTGTGTATGTGTGTGTGCATGTGAGTGCGCGCGCGTGTGTGTGTGTGTGTGTGTGTAGGTATGCATGCTACAGCATATATGTAGAGGTCAGAGGACAACTTTGTAGAGTCAGTTCTCCCCTTTCACTTTTACGCAGGTTCTGGGAACCAAATTCAGGCTGCCAGGCTTACTCAGCAAGTGCCTCTACCCTCTAAGCCATCTCACTGCCCCTCCTCCCAACCCCATACCTCGGATTTTTTAAGGCAGGAACTTTCACTAATCTGGAAGTCACTATTTTGGATAGATAATCTGGCTAACAAACCTGAGAGGTTATCCTGTTTCTGATTCCCAGTGTTGAGGTTACAGACAAGCCCAATTAGGCCTGAATATTTATACTGATGCAGAAGATTCAAACTAAGGTTCTCAAGATTATGATATAGGCACTATATTCACTGAACTATCTCCCAGCCCCCAGTGCTGCCTTCTCATGGAAGCTCTTCCAGGACACTAGTCAATCTTTATTGAATTTGTACCTTCCAGGAATTATATACCAGGAAAAAACAAAGGATTTGTGAGGAAAATATCTATAGGAAGATGGAATGAAGGAGACAGAGACAGAGGAATTTATAACTGGACTTTTGGCTACTTTATTGGGTTCTTTTCCTGACCCTTCTTCATCTCTTCAACACCCCAATACTAGATGGAGAGAAAGAAGGTTAGAGGGGAAAGGAGACATTAATATTGTTAGACTACTTCCTGGTGATTAGGGGTGTTGAGTTCCTTGGGGCAAGTCCAATCTTTTTTGTGAGGATATCTCTAACTTGCAAGCAGCCAGCAAACAGCAAGCAGCAGCTGCCACAGCTGCAGCCTCTTGAGACTCTGACATTTATATATCTTCTGAGGAATTTCCAAAATTTCAAATGTAACCTATTTGCAGCTGGCAAAATCATGCCTCTGTCAGAGCATGAGACAAATCATAGCTACTGTAGACAATCTGAAGCAGTCCCATATCCCACACCTGAGATTAAAACAAAACATAAATATGTAACATTTCTGTGTTTCTAAAGAAATCAAAATTATCACTACAGGGATTATCTATAGGAGATATGACATGACCCTTGGGAACGGAGAAAACGGGTGGAAGGACCCAGGAGGACAGTTTTCAAAGTGCTGATGGGGAGTTGCATTAGAAGACCCCTAAGTTGGGTGGAGTGACCCATTTCTGGGACCCCAGTCTGACTCAGGTGTGAGCTAGGTACAACCACTAGAGAATGTCCTAAAGGCTGTGGTAGACCAGGAGTCATGGAAGCTAGAAGCAATGCTGATTCTTCTCCTGTGGAGGTCCTTCCTGCAGAGAGAGTTGAGTACTGTGGTACTAGATCACACAGGCTGGCATGGTCTAGTTTCTGTGATTTACTGTAAAATAAGCTTCTCTGATGAGTATTGATAGATACACTAATCCATGGATATTAAAATAAGAATTACAGAAATGTTTAATACTATGGCCATTGTGGTGGTTTGTATTTGCTTGGCCCAGGCAGTGGCACTATTTGGAGATGTGGCCTTGTTGGAGTAGGTGTGTCACTGTGGGCATGGCTTTAATATCCTAGTACTAACTGCCAGGAAGGGCACATTCTGCTAATATCCTTCAAATGAAGATGGAGAACTTTCAGCTCTGCCTGCACTGTGCCTGCCTGTGTGCTGCCATGCTCCTGCTTTGAAGATAATGGACTAAACCTGTGAATCTGCAAGTCAGCCCCAATTAAATGTTCTCCTTTATAATACTTGCATTGGTCATGGTGTCTGTTCACACCCTAAACCCTAAAACCCTAAGATATCCATTTAATAGGATAATAGTACTAGGTTCTCCCCTAGGGACTATGTCCTAGCTAGCTACAGATTTTTGGCCCAGTTAACATAACTGTATTAGGAATGAGTTCCATCTTGTAGAATATATATTAAATTTTAAAAGGGGAGAGTGTGGTTGGTTACTCCCACATCATTCATGCCATTATTATATTAGTGTGCATGTCTTGCCAGGCCAGCTGTTTTTGAAATTCACAGGGTTCAAAGCTAGAGTAAGATTATAAGATGCCTCACCCCATGTCTCCTTACTAGTTCCTGCCTTCTCTGGAATCTCCAGTTTAAATACACACATCTAAAGGTAAAAAGTTAGCATCTACATATGAGAAAAAAATGTGATATTTATATTCCTGGATTTGGCTTTCCCCACTCGGCACAATTATTTTTAGCTCAACCTATTTACCTGAGAACATTATAACTTAATTTTCTTACAAGTAGATGGACACTATCCCATTGTGTACAGAGGTATAGGCTGTTTTCATTCCCTGGCTATTGTCAACACAGCAGCAATTAGTACAGATGAACAGGGATCTCTGTAACAGAGTCCTCTGGTAACATGTCCAGAAAGGATACAGCTCAATCATGTGACAAATCTATTTATAGCTTTTTGTCGGGTCGCCATGCTGGTTTCCGTAATGGCTATACCAGTTTGCATTCCCACTGCAGTGAATAAATGTTTTCCTTTCTCTATACCCATGTTAGCACATGTCTTTTTTATAGCCATTCTGACTGGGGCAACATGGAAACTCAAATTAGTTCTAATTTACATTTCCCTTATGGATAGGAATTTTGAATCCTTAAAACATTCCCCAGCCATTTATTTGTAGTTCTTCTTTTGAGAAATCTGTTTCATTCTATGCCCAATTCTTAATTTACTGTAGCTCTGCAGTATGACTTGAAATCAAGACTGGTGATCCTCCCAGCAGGATTTTTATTGTTTATGATGGTTTTGGTGATGCTGGGTGTTTTGTGTTTCCATATAAATTTTGAGAATAAATTTTTTCAGTTTCTGTGAAAACTTGCACCAGTATTTTGGTAGGGATTGCATTCAACCTGTAGACTGCTTTTGGGAGGATGGCCATTTTTGCACTATTAATCCTACCTATCCATGAGCATGGAAGATCTTCCCATATTCTGGCATCTTCTTCGATTTCTTTCTTCAACACCTTTCAGTTTTTATTGCACAAGTATTTTACCTCTGTTAGATTTATTTTAAGATATTGTTTGGGCTTATGAAAAATGTCTCTGTGCCCTAATTCTTGTCTTGGTATGTTTATTGCTGTTACACAAGAAGGATACTGGTTTTTGTGTATTAATTTTGTATCCTCCTATTTTCCTGAACATATTTTTTTAGCTGTGGTAGTTTTCTGGAAGAGCCTTTTATACATAAAAGGGTCTTTTATGTATATAGCATCACATAATCTGCAAATAATGATATTTCGACATCTTCTCTTCTTAAATATATTACTTTATTTCCTTCTCTTGTCTTACTGCTGTGGCTAAGATTTCAAGTACTTGTTGAACAGGAGTGGAGAAAATGAATATTCTCATCTTGTTCCTGATTCAAATTGTTCTCCATTTAGTAGAATATTAACCAAAAGTAGGTCAGAGATAACCCAAATTAGTAAAACTAGAGGTTAACAGGGAGACGTGACAAGCAGCATTGAGGAGACTCAGACTCAAAGGAGCATACATCAAAAGTGAATGTTTTACTAAACTGAAACATCTCAAAGAAATGGATACAATTTTAGATATATATGACCTACCAGTTAAAGCAAGTTGAAGTAAATAATTTAAGTAGACCCATACCAACCAAAGAAATACCAGCAGGAAAGAATATACTTGGATATAGCAGCAGGGAAAGACATACTTTTATTATTCATGGTATAATTTGAAAGCCATTGTGCCATACTGCACAAAGCTCACCTCTATCAGTTTGCACACTTCTATCAGGACACAGTTTCCTTATTCTGAGCAGCACTCAGCACACGATTGGCTCAGCAAGCGAATATTTATAGCAATTTACCTTCAAAATTTTAGGGGACGATTAAATGGCTTGTAGATAAAGTGCTACGTATCCAAGTGTGAGAACCAAGATTTGGATCCTTAACACCCATGCAAATACAGGGTGCACAGGACAGTTTGCTTGTAATTCCAGAGCTCAAAAGGCAGAGGCAAGGAAACTCGGATTAATCTGCCTAGCTAGCTAGAGAAGACATGTGGACAAGCTCTGGATTCATTTGAGAGACTGCCACAAGGAATATGGTGAAGAGATACATACATACACACATGCACACCTTGCCCACATACACATAATTTTTAAAGGTTATTTTTAAAACCAATGGGTTTCTTCATGGCATTTTCATGGATAGAGGACATTAAATACTTTGTTTCTTTCATCCCCTCCCCGCTTCCCCAATGTCCTCGCCTCTCCAGGGGTCTCTCATCCTTGTTCCTCTTTCTCATCCCATAAATTCTGTTATTCTCTCTATTGCCCATCCCTCTTTAGACCTCTTCCTGTTCTCTTGGGATCCCTGTTTTAGTTTTGAGGCACACATAAACATGATCATATATGCATATACATGCACATATATACAATTTCAAGTTTAGGTTCTGCACATGATAGAAACCTTGCAGCTCTTGTCTTCCTGTATCTGGCTCATAGTGTGCATGATTTCTGGCTGTCTCACTTTATGAGGAGCTCATACTTCCAATTTTTTTAACAGCTGCATAAAATCCCTGAATTTTCTTTATCTGCTTGTTTGTTGGTGACACTCAGGCTATTTCCATTTCTTCAGTGTACAATTATCTTTATTCTGAGAAAGCTCTGGTTCAACAAGAAGGACCTTAATAGTTATGAAAAAGAAAAAAACTGCCACTGAGACCCTTTCCATGTTTAATGCTGGATTACCTGAATCGTAAGCTAGCGTGCACTAGACATGTGTTAGCTAAAACTATTGTAGGGTTGGGGAGATGGCTCAGTGGTGAAGATCAATATCTGTTCTTCCAGATCTACCTAGGTTCAGTTCCCAGCACCCAAAAGGCAGCACACAACTGTCTGTAACTCCAGTTCCAGGGCACCTGATTCCTTCATCTATGCAGGCAAAACACCAGTGCACATAAAATAAAAATAAATAATTAGAAAAAAAAAAGAACTGGTTTGTTTTGTTGTGGTGGTGGTGGTGGTGATGGTGGTGGTGTCTGTTTGTTTTCTGAGTGAAGTAGAGCCAACTCAGCAGACCGGATAATTTTGGGTCCTCAGAATCTCAGAACATGTAAGGGAGGGTAATGGTGACAGTGGTAGACAGAGCACTGGGAGGATATGCTGAGATCTGTCCATCAGGGCTCAGCAAGGTGCTGCAGAGATAGGAATTCACTGTTAACATTACAGAAGCACACCGAGGACACAGTCTGTGGTGGGGCGGCGGGGAGGGGAGGAGCCTGGCTGTAGGATCTTCAGCCTCAGCGCAGTGGGTGCAGCCCAGCAGAGCTCTCCTTTGCTGCCTCTGGGGATTTTAGATGTAGCTTAGCTGGAGGTTTATGCAGGCTCCTTTTGAGCAGTGTTGGTTCATCCTTGAATGTGTATGTGCTTTGCTATTGTTGTTTTCTTTTGTTTTTTACTTTGTCTTTAGAATGCTTTGCTTCAAAAATCAACCAAAACTTACATTACTACATGAGAGTATGTTTTAAAAAACAAATTCATGGCATACTCTGCCTAAATTTCAGAAATGGGCTTCAAACTTCAAATCCTCATAAGCCACTTATTATCCATCACAATGTCTACCACTTTAAAATATACTTATAAAAGATGCTGAATACTCCTAAGTACTTCATGTAAACATAAGCCATAATAGTATCAATTAACTACCATTAATACAAGCAATATTTTTCCAATGAATAAACTAAGGGAACTGACATATGCATTGCTTCTCAGCATGCAAAAGTGTCCCAGAGCCCTGCACACAGAAGTCGTAAGCTTTCAACCAAGTTTAGATCAAGATGCCCTAATGTTGAGGTAAAAGGGAAATTTTGTGAGCCTTTGCAGGAGTGCAGAGCATAGTCTGTGGTCTAATCAGCCCTTACTTCTCTGCAGTAGCAAAAATGTGTTCAAGACTGAATGACAGAGGAACCACAAGTGTGGTTGATGCTTTCCCTGACTACAGGAAATGTAGTTTTACAACTTCTATTTTGTGGTTGTCATTTTTGTGTCATGTGACATAGTACCTAACAAGAACAACCCAAGAAAAGGAAGATTAGTTTGAATTCTGAGTATGAGAGGGTTTTAGGCCTATTGAGTTAGCACTGCCATTTGGTTGGGAACCCATTTTTTATGAGTCAACCAGGTTTCCTGAAGAAGTCATGTACCTCGTGGAATTTACTTCAGAATCACCTGAGGACAAGTCAGTGGAGTGTGAAGTCATGAGACCGTCCATGAAAATCAAAGATGCTAAAGATGAATTTATTTTCTTTGCTTTCTATATATGTATGTACACATGTATGTGTGTATATGTGTGTGTATGTACATATTACACATTTTCTTTGTTGTTAGTTGTGTTGTTGGAGATCAAACCCAGAACCTCATGCATGCAGGGTGTGTCCTCTACCACAGATCTGTATCCTCGGCCTTTAATTTTCTATATGTTTGAAATTCTGTTTAAAAGCAATGGGATTCCCCTGAACTCCGCAGGCAGGCAGGTGGGTAGCGGCCTGGAGGTCTGGGTGGAGCCCACTTCCTGGGTTCCGGGGATGCCCACAGGCCCCGAGAGGCCTGAGCAAAGTGCCAGTGGTGGGGAGGAGCATTAGCACAGGTGCTCAGAGGTGACAGAGGAACCATAAACCTCAAGAGGAACAAATACAGCATAGGAATGTGATGCCTCCAAACCCAGGCCGCAGATGGACCATGATGGAAAATGTGAACCTGTCAGGAAGGATCATCGAATGGCCCCTGTCTGACAACAGCACCATCAGTGGCTCCTGCTGGCTGCATGCTTTTGAGTAATTTTCATGTTCATGGTGGCCAGCAAGTTCATCACATTGACCTTTAAGACCTGGATGGGTATAGTGCCAATCAGGAGTTTATGTTCCTGATGACCATGCCAGAAGCAGAGAAACTAAGAGGAAAGAAACATTTTCCTGAAGACACGAAGCCAACTGGGAAGATGTTTTCGGACAGCCTCCTAATCAGCCCCGGGCTTATCTGAAGCGGCTGGAGCTCATCAGAAACACCTGCAAGGAGGAGGCTTTGCAGAACCTCTCATGCACTGAGGTCTCTAAGTTTGTCCTGGATCTTGTGTTTGTCTGTGACAAGCCCAAGATTCTTTTCTGTCAGACTCCCAAAGCGGGCAATACCCAGTGGAAGAAAGTGCTGATTGTTCTAAATGGAGTGTTTTCTTTCATTGAAGAGATTCCTGAAAACGTGGTCCATGACCATGAGAAAAATGGCCTTCCTCACCTCTCTTCTCTTACACGCATTCGCGACCGGCCAGGAAAGATGCAACAAACCGGAATCTTCTGCGGCAAAAGCTTTATTGCTTACATCTTCAGGAGCCAGAGAGCAAGAGAGAGAATGGCGAAACCCCGTCCCTTTTAAGGAGAATTATCCTCCGCCTAGGACGTGTCACTCCCTGATTGGCTGCAGCCCATCGGCCGAGTTGTCCTCATGGGGAAGGCAGAGCACATGGGGTGGAGAACTACCCTTGGCACATGCGCAGATTATTTGTTTACCACTTAGAACACAGGATGTCAGCGCCATCTTGTAACGGTGAATGTGAGGGCGGCTCCCAACACTCTTCCTTCAGCAAAATAGGAATTCAGAAGCGATTGAAAGCATACTTCAAGTTTTTTTTTTGTTGTGAGTGATCCCTTTGAAAGACTGATTTCTGTCTTTAAGGTTAAGTTTGTTCACAATCCCGGATTTGAACCTTGGTAAAGACATGAGATAGCCCTAGGCATTATTAGCAAGTACTGGAAGAACTGGACAGAGACCTGGGGGGGGATCCATTTTGAAGATTTTGTGCACTTCCTGGGTGATCCAAACAGCAGGTGGTTAGATATTCAGCTTGGGGACGATATCATCCACTGGGTGACCTATGTAGACTCTGTGCACCTGTGAGATAAAGTACAGTGTGGTCAGACACGATGAGACCTTGAAGGCAGATACCCCAAGCTGGCGTAGACCATATGATGTCAGACCACACCATCCGTCTGGGCATCACCGTGTACAACAGAACCAAGGTAGAACAGTATTTCCTGGGCATCAGCAAACGAGACATCTGGCATCTCTATGCACATTTTGAAGGAGACTTTAAGCTCTTTGGGTATCAGAAACCAGATTTCTTGCTAAATTAATGTGTCAGACCCAGATCAGGGTTTGGCTAGGTGAGATGTGAGCACAGGAACGGTACTTCTTCTACTGTGTCCCATGGTTCTGTACACAGATGATGTTGGGCTCTGATTACCTGCTTAGCTCAGGTGACTCCCCTCCCCAGCCTGTGTCACCCCCATGAAAAGTTAGGAAAGACTGGATATTTGCAGACAGGTGGACAGACCCAGAGGACGTGTTAGGAGCCTGCTTCCTTTAACTGTCATGTTGTCATTGGTGTTGTGTCAGTTAGCAGTGGTCAGGTAGTGTCACCCGTGACCTATGGATTGTACAGACCCAGCACTTTCAAGAAAGATGGAGATGCTTAGTGGCTGCAAAGGTTACTGGGGCCCATACAGTATCGACTCTAAGCCAGAATACCTCTTTCTTTCACCTTGACACAGCAGTAGCCATAGAAGCAGATCGTATTCTCCTTGAGCTTGAGGCCCTGTGACATTTGGTGGTGGTAATCACAGAACAGTTTGAGAAGTCTAACCTTTCAGGACCCAGGCTAGCCCATCCTCTGGGACCTCTGACCCTACAAGCACCGGCTTCATTCTGCAGAAGAGCTTCCCTTCTGGAAAGTGAGGGTGTTATCAGAACATCTTTGAGGACTTAGACCTTGGCACAGGGAAGGAGAAGAAACCATCTGGTCCTGCTTTGCAGAGTCCAGTGCTGTTTACAGACTGCCAAGTCCGTTCATGTTGCCAGATGGGATCCTACGACCCTGAGTCTAATAGTGCCACCATCCTTGACTGAAAGACCACAAGTTGGATAATGAGATTCATCAGCAATAAAAACCGGAGTGAGGCCACCTCTGGTGACGACATACAGATAACAAGTCACCAATTGTGGCACTGAGGCCAGCCCCAGCAAGAAGAAAGCCACAGCCGCAGTCTCGGCTGCCAAGTTGCAGCAAAGGGCTATTAAAGATGACAGAGCAGTTTCTCCAAGTGAGTCCCTGGCCCAGGGTTGAGAGGAATTAAGCTAGCTTTATCTTGAGGCTACAGCCCTACTCTCAAAAAGCCCTTCCTGAACTTGTAAACATGAAAGTAAAATAAAATTTAAAATGTGTGAAAAAAAAAAAAGCAATAGGATTCCTTCAAAGCAGTTCAGCACAGGGCACTAGAAATGAGCACAAGATTGAAGCACTGGGCTGTGCAGCTTCCCTCCCCACTGCTGTTGTTTATTACAAACACAAGATACCCCTGGCTGAGAGAGGGAGAACCAGCATCAGCTTTCTCCAGGGTGCTGGAGGATAACTCACTGACCAGCCCAGTCCTGCATCCACCTTCCCCCCCACTCCCCACCCCCTTCTGCAAGCAGGTGCAAGATTTGTCTATCTTGGATAGGGTATTCCCCTGTGCTGTCCTGGGCTTCAGTGAATCATTCCTGAAGTCAGATTTCACATCTAACTATAGTGAGTATTGATTATCAAAACTGGAACCCAGGGCTAGGTTAAAGTGATGAGAGACTACTCCCCTCCCCCAAAAGGTAAAAACTTTGCTTCAGAAAATCCACATCTCTGGCTGGGAGCCTCTGCAGGATGCGCTCTTAGCTGTGAACCTTAAAGAGGATGATGTTTCCTAAAGATGCAGTCTAATCTGTGTGACAGTCATTCTAGGGATGGAAGTGGCTCCAGTTGTGAGCAGATACTTCAGTGTTTACAGACACTGGCGAGAAGGTGCCAGAAGTTCAAGAGGCCAGTGCAAGCTGTCTCCTGTCAAAATCTTTTGATTTTTAAGACATTTACTTTGATTTCCATGTAGAAGATAGGGGACCTTGAAATCAGCCCATCCATGTCAGATATGACTGTGATAAGGTTGTTCATCTACCGGAGCCTCAGTTTCCTTGGCTTGCTAAGTGGGAGGAAGACTAGAGGAGTAAGCAATGCACTCCAGGCCCAGACCAGCTCAAATCATGACCAGAGTATGAAGAGTAGTAAAAGGGTTGACCATGGTGTCCTAGCTACCTACAAGGGCATATTCTCAAAGACCTAAAACCTTCTCACTAAGCCCTGCCTCCTCAAGCTTCCACAGCCTCTTTAGGGCTTTGCTGGAGACAATGTTTGTAACATGAAGAACATTCCAGATCCAGATTCCAGGCTAAGAACTGCTGCTTGATTTTAAACTATGTAGAAATGATGTCATGCCATAAGCATTCTTCAGCACTTCATTTCATATGAATATGTGGTGGCTAGTGTACTAAGTTTGCTAACCTGGTAATGTACAGCATCCCATTAGAGAATATGTTTGCTAACCTGGTAACGTACAGCATCCCATTAGAGAATATGTTTGCTAACCTGGTAACGTACAGCATCCCATTAGAGAATATGGCGATTCATTCACCCTCCTCAGAAGTGAGGGTTTATAACATTTCTGACGTTCTTGTTTTTTAAACAGTTCTGCTATGAACATCATATCGGTGCATTGGTGCAGTGTGTGGGACTCCAGGCTCTCAGTTTATGAATGTGTATGAGTCAAAGTTGAAGAAGCTCTTTGCATTCTTAATATAAAATATTCAGAAATGCTGTTTTGTTTCTGACAGTCAAGTTTATCATATACTTGTAGGCAGATTTATGGTGTTATAATTTTCTCTATTTTCAGAATGAAACCAGCAGGTCTCCTGCAGTAAATGACTCTTCTCTGCTCACCTCAGGCTTTGCCCCACTTGGTTAGTATTGGCTTTTTTCTATTGGACAAGATGTGCCGACACAGTGGATCTCAGTCTTCTTAATGCTGTGACCCTTTAATACATATAGTTTCTCGTGATGATGTGACCCCCAACTATAAGGTAAGTATCTGATATGCAACCACTATGAAAGAGTCACTCAATTCAGAGGGGTTGTGACCCACAGGTTGAGAACCACTACACTAGTGCCTCATGTAGATTATAAATATGGGTACACAAAAAATGATTCTGATAAAAATACCATTTTTATATTATTCTTGTTAAGTCTTGGGTATTTTGAACCTTATTTCTATACATTGTAGACAAAACTTCATGTTTCATGACAGTTCTTATGGTTTCATTTCAAATACATTTGCTACACAGATGAGCTTTGGGGCTGGAGTGGTGTCTCAGACTACTCTTCCAGAGGTCCTGAGTTCAATTCCCAGCACCCACACAGTGGCTCACAATCTTCTGTAATGGGATCTGATGCACTCTTCTGGTGTGTCTGAAGACAACTATAGTATACTCACATCCATAAAGTAAATCTTTTTGAAAAAAGAGTGACAGATACATAGACGAGTTTGGAAGAATTTTCTCTGTCTGGACAGCAAGTGCCCCAGTCCTTGAACATACTTTCTTCTCTGCCAATAGGAAATTTTCTCTGAAATATATCTGTGTTGTAAAAACAGGCTTTACACATGTTTTAAAATTGTATTCTTAGTCAACCTAAAGCATTTTCTTGTGTAAAATTAATTTTACAATTCCTAATTCTTAATGTTAGACACATGCTTCATATTTAAATGTTCAGCTTATGTAAAATTAGCTCAGTGATTTGCTAGTTCCATTGCTCTTTGGGTTATCTTAGATTTTCTGCACATGAGAAAGGATATGGGTGAGTAGTGACTATGGCATGGCCTTTCTTCGGAGTCTTTAACTTCATTTGCTTGGCTACAGCTCTGGATGGATGCCTGAGAAAGAATAACACAGTATGGATCTGTGTGGACATCATCTTCTCAGTTTTAAAAAGGACAGTTTGAACATTTGCCTGCCAAGTGTGTCTTTGTTTATATTGGTCGTTGCCATCCATTGTTCAGGCGCTATCATTTTGGGGTGTTCTGCTGTGATCTGTCCTGTCTCCTCCCTACCCCCGCCTCCTCTGTGTCCCATGGCTTGAATGGATGGTATTCTTTCCCTTGCCCCTGACTTCTGCTGACTTTGATCAAAAGTACAGTCTCCACAGTGGTGCATTTAACACTGAAAAGGCAAATGAGAGAGAATAGAGGGGCAGATAGCTCAGCCATCAAATGCCAGCTGGCATCTGTCCTCAGCACCCCCTCCACACACAGGCTCAAGGCTGGAGGCTCAAAGGCTGCATGTTGACTCGCAGCCAAGACTGGATTGTTGTATTAATTGGGGTATCTACTCCACCTTTGATCATTCAGTTCCTAGATAAAAGACACACAACCTTTATATTTATAATAAGCCTTGATCAGCACTAGAGCTGGGCAAGTATCTACTCTCTATGATACTAGAATCTATTTCCCCACCAATAACCCCAAGTTATAACTTGCCATGTTCTATCTGGGCATTTCTTAAGTCCAATTGGCCAGCCTTCACGGTTATGTTTTCATGATTCACCTACCCCATAGCAGCTTCCTCTTCTCTTTACCATCTCTCTCTCCTTATGGGTCCATGGGTCCATTAAGAACACATACCCATCTACAGACATTTCCTTTATTCCTAAATGTGTATTACAGATGGGCACACCTTGTAGTAGACAAGATCTTCACATTGTTTCTTGAATTTTCAAGTAAGAGCAGTCATAGTAGGAAAATCCAAACAAATAAAAGCCCTTGGAATCATGAGGTGAATAGTGTTTTGTGACATCCTCAAAGACTGCAGGATGTAGAAATACCCATCCCATCATCTTCATTGCCCTATTTGGTAGTCAGTCCCCCAACTACGAAAATTAGAGTAATGAGAAATGACAGTGGCCTACTGCAAACTTAACAAAGCCTAAACACAAGTGCAGGGTGGAACCAAGTGTAGAATCTTTACAATTGTTTCATTAGAGCCAACCTGGAAGAGACTCTGGCCTTGGCTGGAGGACAGGCTATGCTGCCCTGATATACATCTTGCTCTGCAGGCTAACATTTGAGACTGTTTTTCAACCATGGCACATGCTATTACATGGATGAACCTTGACAACATAGCATAGAAGAAACATGCTTGGCTCAAAAAGGTAAACATTGCTTAATCTGTTACCTAGAGCTGTAAGAGTGGTAAAATCTGTGGAGAACAGGAAATTAATGTTTAAGGTCAGAGTGTCAGCATTGTGAAGTAAGATGAGTTCAGGAGATGGCTGGTGAATATGTTTGCAAAATGTGAGTTGCATAACTAAAATCATTCAAATGGCAACTCCTCCTCCTCTCCTTCCTCTTCCTCTTTTCTCCCCTATAACATCCTTCTACACTCCAGCTACAGACGTACCCTACCACTAAGGTACATCCACAATAGAGAGAATTTGGTTGTTTATTTTGCCATATGAGACAAAAAGAAGATGACTATGTTGAGTAATTAAATTATAATCCCTTTAGAACAGTGACATGGTGAATTGCAATGGTTATTTTAATGGGCAGGGCATAGGACTTTGTGCATGCTAGGCAAGTGTGCAATAGCTGAACTGTACCTCAGCCACAGGTACACTGCTGATCTGTTAATGCTCTACAGGTTGTCAATGACCCCACAGCTCAGACAGAGCTCAGTTCTTTTTCAAGCTTTACCTGGGAAAACTGAGTTCTAGTTGATAGGCAGATGTGTTTGGCTCATCCAAAAGGAATTATGGTTTTGTATCATGAATTGGAAATAATTGTCATTAGGATCAAACACATTCTTTATTAATTAAAACAGGAATCATTTCAGTCAACATGTTTTTGCTGAGAAATAAATTTTCTGCATCTTCCTGGTTATAAATTCTTCCAGTAAAATGTTGTCTAGCTGCTTTTAAAAGTGGTTAGTTGATGAGAACAGTCAAGCAAACTTTAGGAGAGTTGGGCCTGGACATTGGGTCACAAGTTGTCCAATTACTTAAGAATAACTTAGCCCTTTCTGTTGCCTGGTGTTGCTGTGCCACGCGCGCGCGCGCACGTGTGTGTGTGTGCACTTGCACATGCACACATTTTTTCTGTGTATCTCATTAGTTTGCTGAACACACTTTCCAGATGTGATGTAACGGTTTTGCAAAGCTGTGGCAGGTTAGAGCCTCAGCCAATCACTAGGCAGTTACCTTTTTTGATGCAAGTTTGATTTTAGGGAGTAATTTGGAATTTATTCTTCATCCACCCACCAAGCTTGGCATTTCTGGTTGCTGTCAGATTGAGAGAGGACAACAGTTCAGAATGATGACTCTTTGAACATTTTGGCTGGCTCTTGAAGCACCCACTTATTGAGTATTTTCACCTTGCCATTTTACTTCATGCCAGAACTCCTGTGGAATGACTGATGCATGCTGAGCTCTTTGGAAACTTCACTTGTAAGTGTGTAAGGTGATTGCTCTCGTCCAGTCACTGTCACCTTCCTGATAATCTCCAAGATCTCATCTTTGAAAAACTTCTTTTTAAAAGAGTTATTTTATTTGTTTTGTGTGCTTGAGTGTTCTGTCTGTTTGTGTGTGTATATATGTGCCATGTGCATGTGTGGTATCAGAAGAGGACGGTGGGTTAGGGATGGTTGTGAGCCTCCACGCCATGTGAATTCCAGGAATTGGGGTTGGGTCCTCTGCAAGAACAAATGCTTTAAACAATTGAGCTGCAGAACCAGCCCCTGCAGAATGTCTTGAGCCACCCTGAATTGTACATCCATGAGCAGTTCCTGGGGCAAACGTTTTGATGACAAGGAGCACTGTCTCTACTGCTTAGGATCCAGTTTGAACTGGGGTAAGAAATTTGCTCAAATTAGTTTTTTATCTAATACTATTTCCATAGTAAAACCAATGTAACATAAATGGAGAGGTGAGGGAGATGGCTCGCTGTTTAGGAGCATGTGCTGCTCTTGTAGAGGACCTGGGCTTGTTTCCCAGCACCCCAATGGTGGATCACAAGCTATCTATAACTTCATTTTCTGGAGAGCCGTCTTCTGACTTATTTAGCACTGCACACACTCAGTATACATGTTAAATGTAGGCAACACATGCATAAAGTAATGTATATAATGTAAAATACCTTAAAATAAACAAAGGGTAAGAAATAAGTCTCTGGAAAAACCACAAAATGAGCAATGTGCATTGAAGTAATGTGTATAATACAACCGCATTCATGAAGAACTTTGCCCACATATCAGACAGCAAATCTCAGCCATGTAAACACAGTTACTTTTGCCTCACCCTGTAGGAGTGAGTATAGGTGGTGTTTGTTGAAAACCACTGAGATTTTATGGAGTGTGTTTTTCAGAAATAGCAAACAAAACAATTTAAAGTATATTTGTTCATTGTGTGTTAGTGTGTGTGTGATACACACACACACACACACACACACACACACACACACACACACACTAAATATATTTGGAGGTTGTGGGTTGGGGGGGGGGGCATGAAAAAGTCGGTTCTTTCCTTCTATCAAGTGTGTCCTGGGATTGAACTTAGCTTGCCAGCCTTGGAAGTAAGAGCTTTCATCCTCTGTGCATCTTATTAGCCTCCAGACGAATTTAAGTATAAACTCAGTTCAAACTTGAAAATAACCGCAATAATGCAAAGCCCTGACTTCTCCCATTTTTGCCCAAGCATATGAGACTGATTTCAGCAACCACTTGTTTTGCCTTAAAAGAAAATCCAATTTTATCAATATTTTATGTATCTCTTAGTTCTGTTCATCAATAAACTTCATTGTACTGGGTAAACATGCTTCCGATCTTTTATTGGGTGCCCTGGCTCTCACAAGCAGACTTTACAAAATCTGGTTGATAATTTCATTCTCTTGTCAGATTAAAAGAATCATGAGGTGTTTTCACTCCAATGTCCACTTGTGTTCCACAGGCTGTTGTTCAGTTAGTAGCTATAACTTCACAGGGGGTTGTTGTCTCAACCCCTAGGCTTCCCTTTGTTCCTGCACCCTACCAGCTTCACCATGCTCCCGTGCACAATTTCCAGGGCTCATAACTTCTGGTGCTCATTTCCTTTTTTCTGAGAGTTGAGCGTTTTAGAGGTTCAATTTGTGGTAATCATCTCAGCTTTCCCCTGAAAATGCCTCTGTTTTACACTATTTTCTTGAAAGTTGGCTTCTCTAGACAGGCAAGTCTAGACTAATAGTTACCATTTCATAGTCTCAAGGTTACAGAGATTAACTTACCATTTTCAACTTCTACCACTGAAAAATCAACTGTTGGGTATTCTGAGCTTCTGGGATAATATCTATTTATCAGAGAGTGTATACCATGTGTATTTTTTTTGTAACTGAGTTACTTTACTCAGGATGATTTTTTCTAGATCCATCCATGTGCCTAAGAATTTCATAAATTCATTGTTTTAATAATATGTAATAGTCCATTGTGTAAATGTACCACATTTTCTGTATCCATTCTTCTGTTGAGGGACATCTGGGTTTTTGCCAGCTTCTGGCTATTAGAAATAAGGCTGCTATGAACATAGTGGAACATGTGTCTTTATTACATGTTGGAACATCTTTTGGGTATATGCCCAGGAGAGGTATTGCTGGGTCCTCACAAAGTACTATGTCCAGTTTTCTGAGGAACCATCAAACTGATTCCCAGAATGATTGTACCAGCTTGCAATCCCACCAGCAATGGAGGAGTGTTCCTCTTTCTCCACATTCTCACCAGCATCATTTGTCACCTGAGTTTTTGATCTTAGCCATTCTGACTGGTGTGAGGTGGATTTGCATTTGCATTTCCCTGATGACTAAGGATGTTGAACACTTCTTTAGGTGCTTCTCAGCCCTTCAAAGTTCCTCAGTTGAGAATTCTCTGTTTAGCTCTATTCCCCATTTTTTAAATTAGGCTTATTTGGTTCTCTGGAGTCCAACTTCTTGTGTTCTTTGTATATATTGGATATTAGCCCCCCATCAGATGTAGGGTTGGTAAAGATCTTTTCCCATTCTGTTGGTTGCCCTTTTGCTGTATTGAAAGTGTCCTTTGCCCTACAATTGTCATACAATTGCTTTGCAATTTTATGATGTCCCATTTGTCAATTCTTGAACTTAGAGCATAAGCCATTGGTTTTCTCTTTAGGAAAATTTCCCCTGTGCTGATGTAGTTGAGATTTTCCTCACCTTCTCTTCTATTAGATTCAGTGTATCTGGTTTTATGTGGAGGTCCTTGATCCATTTGTATTGTATGCCGGCCTGTGGCTTACAAGGACCAGGTACACCTAGGAGGCAGGCAGGGGCTGAAAGAGTCTTAGACGGTGAGAGAGATAGTGGAGACCAAGACACGATTCTGTTTAAGGCCCATGAGTTTACTAAGAGACCGTGCTTATAAGGGGGAAGGCCCATCCCCCACACCCCCCAGTCCACTCTGGGTGCCTGGAGCCATTCCATCAGCACTTGATCACCAGGATTCTTGATGTTTTGTTGCCAAGTTGTTAGCACTAGTCCACCAGAGCTGTTAGCAGTAAGTCTAAGACAATTTCACAGGTAGTCAGCTATCTCAGGAACATCTTGGGAAGACAGGTTCAGTCTCTTTGCAGATGGCAGAATCTCAGGGCATTTGTCACTTCAAAAGAAGCCAGCCAAGTTGGAAAGCTGCACCGCAGGTGGCCCCACCTCAGTGGCTACAAGGTTTGTACCAGCCTGCTTCAGGCTTGGGGAGGCTACACATTTGTACAGGGAGATAAGAATGGATCAATTTGCATTCTTCTACATGCTGATCAACACTTGAACCCGCACCATTTGTTAAAAATGCTCTTATTTCCACTGGATGGCTCCTTTGTCAAAGATCAAGTGACCATAGGTTAATTTCTGGGTCTTCAATTCTATTCCTTGTTCTACCTGCCTGTTACTGTACCAATACCATGCAGTTTTTATCACAATTGCTCTGTAGTACAGCTTGAGGTCAGGAATGGTGATTCCATCACAAGTTCTTTTATTGTTGAGAATAGTTTTCACTGTCCTGGGTTTTTTATTATTCCAAATGAATTTGAGAATTGCTTTTCCTAACTCTATGAAGAATTGAATTGGAATTTTGAAGGGGATTACATTGAATCTGTAGATTGTTTTTGACAAGATGGCCATTTTTACTATATTAATCCTGCCAATCCATGAGCATGGGAGATCTTTCCATCTTCTGAGATCTTTGAATTCTTTCTTCAGAGACTTGAAGTTCTTGTCATACAGAAAGGCTACCAATTTGTTTGAGTTAATTTTTATATCTGGCCAGTTTGTTGAAGTTGTTTATCAGCTGTAGGAATTCTCTGGTGGAGATTTTGGGGTCACTTAAGTATACTATCATATCATCTGCAAATAGTGATACTTTGACTTCTTCCTTTCCAATTTGTATCCTTTGGATCTCCTTTGGCTGTCAAATTGCTCTGGCAATGACTTCAAGTCCTATATTGAATAGGTAGGGAGAGAGTGGGCAGTTTGTTTAGTCCCTGATTTTAGTGTGATTGCTTTGAGTTTCTGTCCATTTAGTTTGATGTTGGCTTTATATTGCTTTTACTATGTTTAGGTATGGGCCTTGAATTCCTGATCTTTCCATGACTTTTATCATGAAGGGGTGTTGGATTTTGTCAAATGCTTTCTCAGCATCTAATGAAAGGAACATGTGGTTTTTGTCTTTGAGTTTGTTTATTTAGTGGAGTACCTTGATGGATTTCTATATATTGAATCATCCCTGCATTCCTGGGATGAAGCCTACTTGATCAAGACATATGATCATTTTGATGTGTTCTAGGATTCTGTTTGCAAGAATTTTATTGAATAGTTTTTCATCAATATTCAAAAGTGAAATTGGTCAGGAGTTCTCTTTCTTTATTGGGTCTTTGGTTTAGGTATAAGCATAATTGTGGCTTCATAGAATGAATTGGGTAGTGTTCCTAGTGTTCCTTCTGCTTCTATTTTGTGGAATAATTTGAAGAGTTTTAGGTCTTCTTTGAAGGTCTGATACAATTATGCACTAAACCTGTCTGGTCCTGAGCTTTTTTTTTTTTTGGTTGGGAGGTTTTTAATGACTGCTTCTATTTCTTTAGGGGTTATGGGACTGTTTAGATGGTTCATCTGATCCTGATTTAACTTTGGTATCTGGTATTGAAAGACTCACAATGTGAGGGCTCCCCCACGTTCTGACTCAGGAGAGGCGACACCCCAAAATCACCCACAAGAAACGGGTCTTGCTGCAAATTGCAAGAGGATTTTTATTCAAGAGCGCTCTCGGGCCCATGGTCATACACCACGCAGGGGTAGAGGACCGTGGCGCCCCGAGTAGTTGGGTAAGGGGGTATTTAAAGGAAGAAACCGAAACTCAAGGAAGTGGGGAGGGAGTTGTTGGAAGATACCAAAGATACCAGTTAAGAGTCACAAGGAAGTGTAAAGTTACAAGAGTCACAAGGAATACCTGGTAATTGTTAACTCTCAAGACAGCTTCTAAGAGCCCCTAACAATAGCACATTTGCATTGCAGGTTCTGGTAATGGCCAGGGTGACTTTCTTTGAATGAGCACTCTTTGAACCCAGGAAGCGGGTGGGTAGAGGAATGTCGCTATCTCTTTTATGATTAGCATACCTTTACAAAGGCCACATTCCCAAGCCTGGGCCTAAAGGCCTAGAATTCTGTTTTTACGTTGTTATACTTTCAGTATATGTCTAGAAAATTGTCCATTTCATCCAGATTTTCCAGTTTTGTTGAGTATAGGCTTTTGTAGTATGACCTGATGATTTTTTTTTGAATTTCCTCAGTTTCTGTTGTTATATCTCTTTTTTTTTCCATTTCTGATTTTATTAATTTGGATACTGTCTCTAGGCCCTCTAGTTAGTCTGGCTAAGGGTTTATCTATCTTGTCGAGTTTTTTCAAAGAACCAGCTCCTGGTTTGGTTGATTCTTCGTATAGTTCTTTTTGTTTTTATTGGTTGATTTCAGCCCTGAGTTTGATTATTTCCTACCATCTACTCCTCTTTTTTTTTTTTTTTTTTTTTTTTTTTTGAGATTTCAGGTGTGCTGTTAAGCTGCTAGTGTTTCTTTTTGGCGGCACTCAGAGCTATGAGTTTTCCTCTTAGGCCTGCTTTCATTGTGTCCCATAAGCTTGGGTATGTTGTGGTTTCATTTTTATTAAATTCTAAAAATTCGTTAATTTCTTTCTTTATTTCTTCCTTGACCATGTTATTGTTGAGTAATGTGTTGTTCAGCTTCCATTTGTATGTGGGCTTTTTATTGTTTTTGTTGCTATAGAAGACCAGCCTTAATCTGTAGTGATCTGATAGGAGGCATGGGATTATTTCATCTTCTTATATCTGTTGAGGTCTGATTTGTGACTGATTGCATGGTCAGTTTTGAGAATGTACCATGAGGTGCTGAGAAGAGGTATATTCTTTTGATATAGGATGAAATGTTCTATAGGCCATTTTCCCCCCATAACTTCTGTTAGTTTCACTGTCTCTCTGTTTAGTTTCTGTTTCCATGATCTGTGCATTGATGAGAGTATGGTGACGTCTCCCACTATTATTGTGTGAGGTGCAATGTGTGCTTTGAGCTTTAGTAAAGTTTCTTTATGAATGTGGGTGTCCTTGCATTTGGAACATAGATATTCAGAATTGAGAGTTCTTCTTGGTAGATTTTCCCTTTGATGAGTATGAAGTGTCCTTTCTTATTTTTTTTTATGCTTTTTGGTTGAAAGTTGATTTTATCTAATATTACAATGGCCTCTCCAGCTGGTTTCTTGGGACCATTTGATTGGAAAATTGTTTTCCAGCCCTTAACTCTGAGGTAGTGTTTGCCTTCACCATCTGGTTGTCTCTGGTGTTAGCTGGTCTTGCTGTCTCTGCTTGTGACTTGTCTCTCCTGCAAGCCTCTGTGTCAGTTCTCCTGAAAGACCAGTTCTCTTCATGAGAAATTTAGGTATGGAGAGCTATGGTACCTGGTCAGGTCTGGGATGCAGACAGAAACCAGAAGGATCCTGTCCCCAGCTCTTCCTTGGTACCTGTGTCCTGATTGCTCTGGAAGGTTCCCTCTTGGGCCAGGAATTTGAACAGAAGTGATTATCTTACCTGTGCTTGCAGGTGTGTCAGTTCTCCTGGAAGACCAGCTCTCTCCTGTCCTGGTGGTATTTGTGTATGTAGCACTGTGGCACATGATCAGCTCTGGGCACAGACAGAAACCAGAAAGCTCCTGTACCAGGCCACTCCTCAGTTCCTCTGTCCTGAGGGTTCTGGGAAATTCCCTCTGAGCAGCAGTGGTGGTTTTATCTGTACTCACAGGCTTGTGTGAATCCTGGGAGGCTAGCTCTCTCCTGTTACTATTTGGGTATGGAGCCCTGTGGCATAGCAAGTTTAATATTTTTTACATAAAACTGGTTTTTTTTGGGCTGGAGGGATGGCTCAGCGGCTCAGCACTGACTGTTCTTCCAGAGGTCCTGAGTTCAGTTCCCAGTAACTACATGGAGGCTCACAACCATCTGTAATGGGATCTGATGCCCTGTTCTGGTGTGTCTGAGTACAGAGACAGTGTACTCATATACATAAAATAAATGTTGAAAAGAAAAGGAAAGGAAAGGAAAGAAAAGAAAAGGAAAGAAAAGGAAACTCTTTTCGTGTGGTTCTCCAGTCAACCATGAAGACACCATGCCAACCTGAAGACTGGTCAGTGGCCACCAATGCTCACAGAAATATTTTATAATTTCTGCATAAAAATTGAGCATGATCACAGTACATGAAGAGCAGTGTAATTTAAAATAAAATTTAATAACATGTTAATTTAATTCAATTGTGTGTGTGTGTGTGTGCGTGTGTTTGCACATGTATGCATACAAGCACACACCATGGTGTATTTGTGGAGGTCAGAGAACAACCTGCAGGAGTCAACTCTCTACTTCCACCTTGTGGATCCAGAGGAACAAATTCAGGGCAGCAGGCACTCCATCCACAGAGCCACTTCATCAGCCACAGTGTGATTCTCTGACACATGTTGAATACATATGCAGTGACTAAGTCAGATTGCATCCATCTATCTTTTCAAGGCTTTTCCAGTGTGTGTGTGTGTGTGTGTGTGTGAGTGTGTGTGTGTGTGTGTGTATGTGTGTGTGTGTGTGTGTGTGTGTGTGTGTGTAAGCTTTCAGAATGCTTTCTTCAGGCTTTGCTGAAATACACAGTGCATTACAGATGTCTATTGCCACACATCTGGCTCTCCACACCTTCTCACACAAATCTCTGTCCCACAGCATACATCCATGGACCCTTCTCCCTGCCTTCTTCACCCAGCTTCTACCCAGCCTCTGATAACTACCATTCTGCTGTCAGATGCTGAGATGAACTTCTTTTAGGTTTCAGAGATCATGGAGTAGTTGTCTTGCTGAGCCTGGCTCATCTCAAGTATGTCTTCCATGATAAGCAGCCTCGTTGCCTCAGTGGTTAGGGAATGTACTCAGGATAATGTTGGTGATGTATTGATGAAAGCTTTATTCCCAGTGTTCCTTTGTTGCTGAATGTATCCTGATATAAAGATGTGTTTAGGGGCTGTCGTCAGCTAGGCAAACAGACATTCTGCTGGAGCTCGGTGTGTTACTGGCATGTCCTTGGCATAGTGTTTCTTGAAAGCTTGCCAGAGAATCTCATCTGTTACTGCCACCACTCTGTGGTCAGCCCTTTCTGAGAGCTGCATCCAGGTTCCAGGAAAGGCACATGAGATCTGGCACAGCTCAGAAGGCTGCTGCTCACCACAGTAACTTCCTGCTTTCCAACTCAAGACAGCTTATTTCTGGGGCCTGATTGAGGCTGGGGCTGCCTGACCCCTGAGTCCTAGGCTCAAGGTAAAGTGGGAGGCTGAAGGCAGAGCCTGTATTTCATACTCTTTGCCCAGGTTTCACCCCTGTGGCTGGGGTTCCTGAATGCTCACCAGTAAGTTGTGATACCTAGGACAGCTTCAACTCTTAGAAATGCAAACAAATCTGTAAACATGCAGCTAGTGGAACATCAGCGAATAAAAAGATGGTTGACTTTTTCCTGTCCAATCAGATAACTTATTGACCAACAGGCAAGAACTGCCCTAGCTGCTTGCATTGCTCAGTTTCGAGCTTGATTTTGAGAAGAGTGTGGGAAAAGATACAGACCCTGCTTTGTAGAGATAAATAGACTTCTGAAAAGTTACTCATATGTGTTGAGTGTCAACTATCTGTCAGGCCAGAACAAAACCTGTGCCCAGCACTGCCCTCATCCCTCTCAAGTCCTGCACTGGAATCCATGCAATTGGGCTTTTCAGTGCCCCAGGGAGAAGGTTTCTTAAGGACACTTAAGTTGAGTTCTTTAATAAATAGCAAAGTTATATTTAAAACAATGAAAAGGAACAGTTCTTTGGGGGTTTCCTTTATGAGAAAGGCCCATGCCAGACTTCTTCTGGTGGTGAGGAATCAGGTGGCTGAGAACCAAGAAGCAAGCTGGCCCAGGCTGACCTTCTGATCCTGTTATGTGTTCTGCTGTCTCACTTGCTTCTCTTACAAAACACAAAAGCAAAGGCACATTAGAAAGTCTCTTAGGAAGTAAACCCCAAGTTCTGGCACCTTCTGTTTGTGCATCCCTGCGTGGTTACTCAGGTGCTGCTCTGCCCAGAGTGGTTAGCTGCATTAACTAACTGTATTGTAGAGGGAGAGTGGTTAGCTGCATTAACTAACTGTATTGTAGAGGGAGAGTGCTTAGCTGCATTAACTGTATTGTAGAGGGAGAGTGGTTAGCTGCATTAACTAACTGTATTGTAGAGGGAGAGTGCTTAGCTGCATTAACTGTATTGTAGAGGGCTGCTGCCTCTCTTTCTGACTCACAGACACAGTTGGGATTCAGATGAGGCAGGAGAGAGATTCAGAGCATTCAGAGCAGAGAGCCATGTTGAAGGAGGCAGGCCATTTCTTAAGCTGAGTGTCATGGATCTCACATCATGTTGCTCACTGTGAAGCCCACACATGTGTAAGAGCATGCATGCTATTCTCCATCCTTTGCATGTGCCTAGACTCTGTTTTATCATGGGGTCTGGGAAGGTGCGCTAGGTAACTCCAGAGCAGCCTTGTCTACTGGCCTTCGGAACCCTGTTGTACTATAGTAAAACTCCCCAAAGAGGCTTAAAACGTTTTTACTTAAAGAGCTCTTGGCCTTAGGGAGTAGCACAAGACGGCTATTCTGAATTCAGTTGTGTTGTTTGTAGGTGAGGGATCTTAGGCAAGATCACTAAATAAGCTTTTCTCCATCAACCATCAAATGAGAGTGATTTTATTTTCCTGTACCAAAATGGAATTCGGCTTTTCTACTGACTATATTCTCAGCCTTTGTTTGCTTGGTTTGATTTTTGGTATAGTTTCCTTATGTAGCTCAGACTGGTCTCCTCTCATAATCTTCCTGTTGGACCTCCTGAGTGCTGGGATTACAGAAATGGCCACAGCTGGCAAGCACATGGTCTGAATATACTTTCAGTGTTCTGCAGGACAGACTACAGACTCTCCTTGTCAGCCAGGCATTGAGTACATGCTAGCTGTTTTTCTTCTTAGCCTGGAGGCTAGCTGGAGCTCACCTTGTTCCCCCTGGCCCCGGGCTAGACCCAGCCCACAGGTTCCCACTCCATTCTCAGCCCTTCTGTTAACTCCCAGCAGCGCCTGAATGTCTAAGAGTATGAGAACCCCATGGCCCTAGCCTCATTGCAGGCCCAGGACCCCCGAGCAAGCTCTGGCTTTCCCACATCTCACTGTGCCCCAGTGGTGCTGTGGCACTTCCCTATGGCCCAGGACCTGCGCAATATGGAGTGGGTAAGCACAGCCTCATCCTGCCTGCCCAAGCAGCTGTGTCCTGTGGCTGACTGGGCACGGGACCTACAACCCTACAGAGTCTGAGTATTTGAACTTGACATGGTAAGCTTCATTCTCAGCATTGAACTTCACAAAGGAGGCCAAGTCTGGCTGGCTGTTAAAGATTCACTTCTTTGAGATTCTCGACTCAGGAAATGTCCGTGGGTAAGAGAAGAGAAAACACAAACCATCGGCCATTGTATCATGACGTATTCGAAACTTCATCTTTCGCTTGCCACAGAAAGGCAGACTTATCACCAGGAGGTTCACAGAACCTGGCTGTTGAGTGTGCTCATATGATTCTTGTGTGTCTGCTTCACGATTAAATGTTGTTTATTCTATAATCACCTTTGGAAAATAAAAAAGTCACATCATTAAATATTATCCACTAGGGGAAATACTTTGTCAAAAATCTAATGGTGGGTTCTGTGAGGTAACTCGGAAAGTAAAGACACTTGCCTCCAAAACAGACAGCCCGAGTTCCATCCCTAGGATTCACAAGGAGGAGATAACTGACAGCAGAGAGCTGTCCTCTGACTCCATGGTAGTGCCATGGCAAACGTGCAAACACACACACACACACACACACACACACACACACACACACACACACACATACACACACACACACAGGCCAAAACATTTTTTAGTGTTAACTTTCTCCAAGTCTCTTTTTAAAAAAAAGTTTCATTAGAGTTGAACTAAGAAAACAGAACCGTTCTGTCTTGGCAAATGTGTAATGTCACCTAGTGGTGAGTTTTCAAAATGCAGACACACCTCTGCACCATCCACATCACCCAGGTAGAGAGCAAAAAGAGCTACTGCTAGTGCCTGCTCTGAAGCACCTCAGAACCCCAGAGTCTCAGGGAACTGGGTAGCATGGAGACCGCAATAATTTTACTGGAATGTCTTGGTTTTTGTTTTGTTTTTGTTTTTGTTTTTCACTTCCTATGGTCCATATACTATGTCTATGAGTTGAAGGTGTGGCCACTGTATTATTTTTCTCACTGCTGTGATGAAATGCTGGACAGACGTTAATTAAGGGAGAAAAGACTTAACCTGGCTCACAGTTCTGTAGCAGACAGTCCCAGCCATTGAGAAGGCAAGGCAGAGGGCTTTGGCTGCCTGAGCAGGTGAGGGAGCCATCTTGTGCCCCAGGTCCCTCAGAGACCAGTCTGCTCAGGTGAGAGTGCGGACTGCAGAAGCAACACAGCTTCTGGGACAGGCAGAAGTGACACAGCTTCTGGGAGAGACCCCCATTTCAGGCTCCAGACATCTGGGCACCTTCCTCACCAGAGGAGAGATGTCCACCTGGTAGGGCTCTGACTGCCAGAGCAGGTAAGGGAGCCGGGTCCCTTATGTCTCGGGTCCCTCAGAGACCAGTCTGCACAATTCAACTTGTGGACTGTGGAGGCAACACATTATCTGGTACAGGCCCTGTTTCAGGCATTCAACTTCAGGCAGGAGGCATGTCTGAATGCCAGACCTCTGTGCACATTCCTTGCAAGAGGAGAGCTTGCCTGCAGAGAGTTTCTGACTACTGAGACTCAGGAGAGAGCTTGACTCCCAGGACTGCTGACAGAGGCTAACAGAATCACAGGAGGAACAAGCTCTAACCAGAGACGACTATAACAACCAATGCCAGAGATCACCAGATGGCAAAAGACAAATGTAAGAATATTACTAACAGAAAACAAGACCACTCACCATCATCAGAACCCAGCACTCCCAACTCAGCCAGTCCCAGATACCCCAACACACCCAAAAAGCAAGACATGGATTTAAAATGATATCTCATGATGCTGATAGAGGGCATTAATAACTCACTTAAAGAAATACAGGAGAACACTGCTAAAGAGGTAGAAGTCCTTAAAGAATTACAGGAAAACACAACCAAACAGGTGATGGAATTGAACAAAACCATCCAAGACCTAAAACGGGAAATAGAAACAATAAAGAAAACCCAAAGCGAGACAACCCTGGAGATAGAAACCCTAGGAAATAAATCAGGAACCATAGATGTGAGCATCAGCAACAGAGATGCTGAATATAAGAGAATATAAGAGATGGAAGAGAGAATCTCAGGTGTAGAAGATTTCATAGAGAACATGGGCACAACAATCAAGGAAAATGCAAAAATGCAAAAAGATCCTAACTCAAAACATCCAGGAAATCCAGGACACAATGAGAAGACCAAACCTACAGATAATAGGAGTAGATGAGAATGAAAATTTTCAACTTAAAGGGCCAGTAAATACCTTCAACAAAATTATAGAAGAAAACTTCCCTAACCTAAAGAAAAAGATGCCTATGAACAAACAAGAAGCCTACAGAACTCCAAATAGACTGGACCAGAAAAGAAATTCCTCCCAACACATAATAATCAGAACAACAAATGCATTAAATAAAGATAGAATATTAAAAGCAGTAAGGGAAAAAGGTCAAGTAACATATAAAGGTAGACCTATGAGAATTACACCAGACTTCTCACCAGAGACTATGAAAGCCAAAAGATCCTGGACAAATGTTATGCAGACCCTAAGAGAACACAAATGCCAGCCTAGGCTACTATATCCAGCAAAACTCTCAATTACCATAGATGGAGAAACCAAAGTATTCCATGATAAAACCAAATTCATACAACATCTTTCCACGAATCCAGCCCTTCAAAGAATAATAAAGGGAAAACACCAACACAAGGACGGAAACTACACCCTAGAAAAAGCAAGAACGTAATCCTTCAACAAACCTAAAAGAAGACAGCCGCAAGAACAGAATCCCAACTTTAACAACAAAAATAATTATTTTAATTACTTTTCTTTAATTTCTCTTAACATCAATGGACTCAATTCTCCAATAAAAAGACATAGACTAATAGATGGCTACACAAACAGGACCCAACATTTTGCTGCTTACAGGAAACCTACCTCAGGGAAAAAGACAGACACTACCTCAGAGTGAAAGGCTGGAAAACAATTTTTCAAGCAAATGGTCCTAAGAAACAAGCTGAAATTGCCATTCTAATATCGAATAAAATTAACTTCCAACCTAAAGTTATCAAAATAGACAAGGAGGTGGACTTCATACTCATCAAAGTTAAAATCTTTCAAGATGAACTCTCAATTCTGAATATCTATGCAAGGGCAGCCATATTTATTAAAGAAACTTTAGTAAAGTTCAAAGCACACATTGCAGCTCACACAATAATAGTGGGAGTCTTCAACACACCACTCTCACCAATGGACAGATCCTGGAAACAGAAACTAAACAGAGACACATGGACACTAACAGAAGTTATGAAACAAATGGATTTAATAGATATCTACAGAACATTTTATCCTAAAACGAAAGGATATACCTTCTTCTCAGTACCACATCATACCTCCTCCAAAACTGACCATTTAATTGGTCACAAAACAGGCCTCCACAGATACAAAAATATTGCAATTATCCCATACATCCTATCTGATCACCATCGACTGAGGCTAATCTTCAATACCAGCATAAAAAATAGAAAGCCAACATTCACTTGGAAATTGAACAACACTCTACTCAATGATTCCTTGGTCAAGGATTAAATAAAGAAAGAAATTAAAGACTTTTTAGAGTTTAATGAAAATGAAGCCACAACATACCTAAACTTATGGGACACAATGAAGGCAGTCCTAAGAGGAAAACTCATAGCCATGAGTGCCTCCAAAAAGAAACTAGAGAGAGAGCATACACTAGCAGCCTGACAGCACACCTAGAACTGTAGAACTAAAGGAAGCAAATACACCCAAGAGGAGTAGACTGCAGGAAATAATCAAACTCAGGGCTAAAATCAACCAAGTGGAAACAAAAAGAACGATTCAAAGAATCAACCAAACCAGGAGCTGGTTCTTTGAGAAAATCAACAAGATAGATAAACCCTTAGCCAGATTAACTAGAGAGCACAGGGAGAGTATCAAAATTAACAAATTCAGAAATGAAAAAGGAGACATAACAACAGAACCTGAGGAAACCCAAAACCTTATCAGATTTTACTACAAAAGGCTATACTCAACAAAACTAGAAAACTTGGATGAAATTGACAACTTCCTAAACAGATACCAGGTACCAAAGATAAATCAGGATCAAATTAACCATCTAAACAGTCCCATTTCCCCTAAAAAAAAAAAAAAAAAAAAAAAAGAAGCTGTCATCAATAGTCTCCCAACCAAAAAACGCCCAGGACCAGATGGGTTTAGTGCAGAGTTCTATCAGACCTTCAAAGAAGACCTAATTCCAACTCTCCACAAACTATTCCACAAAAAGAAACAGAAGGTACTCTACCCAATTCAATCTATGAAGGCACAATTACTCTGATACATAAACCACACAAAGATCCAACAAAGAAAGAGAACTTCAGAACAATTTCCCTTATGAATATAGATGCAAAAATACTCAATAAAATCCTTGCAAACCAAATCCAAGAACACATCAAAACGATCATCTATCGTGATCAAGTGATGGGATGCAAGGATGCAGGGATCCAGGGATGCAGGGATGGTTTGATATATGGAAATCCATCAACATATTCCACTATATAATCAAACTCAAAGACAAAATCCACATGATCATCTCGATAGGTGCTGAGAAAGCATTTGACAAAATCCAACACCCCTTCATGATAAAAGTCTTGGAAAGATTAGGAACTGAAGGCCCATACGTAAACATAATAAAAGCAATATAGAGCAAGCTAGTAACGAACATCAAACTAAATGGAGGGAAACTCGAAGCAATCCCACTAAAATCAGGGACTAGACAAGGCTGCCCACTCTCTCCCTACCTATTCAATGTAGGACTTGAAATCCTAGCCAGAGCAACTAGACAACCAAAGGAGATCAAAGGAAGATACAAATTGGAAAGGAAGAAGTCAAAATATCACTATTTGCAGATGATATGATAGTATATATAAGTGACCCTAAAAATTCCACCAGAGAACTCCTAAACCCGATAAACAGCTTCAGTGAAGTAGCTGGATATAAAATCAATTCAAACAAATCAGTGGCCTTCCACTACACAAAGGATAAACAGGCTGAGAAAAAAAATTAGGGAAACAACACCCTTCACAATAATCACAAATAATATAAAATAACCTTGGTGTGACTCTAAGGAAGTGAATGATCTCTATGATAAGAACTTCAAGTCTCTGAAGAAAGAAATTGAAGAAGATCTCAGAAGATGGAAAGATCTCCCATGCTCATGGATTGGCAGGATTAATATAGTCAAAATGGCTATCCTGCCGAAAGAAATCTACAGATTCAATGCAATCCCCATCAAAACTGCAACTCAATTCTTCACTGAGTTAGAAAGGGCAATTTGCAAAATCATTTGAATAATAAAAAACCTAGGATAGCAAAAACTATTCTCAACAATAAAACAACCTCTGGTGGATTCACCATGTCTGACCTCAAGCTGCACTACAGAGCAATTGTGATAAAACACTGCATCATACTGGTACTGCGACAGACAGGTACATCAGTGGAATAGAATTGAAGACCGAGAAATGAATCCACACACCTATAGTCACTTGATCTTTGACAAATGAGCTAAAACCATCCAGTGGAAAAAAGACTGCATTTTCAACAAATGGTGCTGGCACACCTGGCAGTTATCTTGTAGAAGAATGCAAATTGATCCATTTTTTATCTCGTTGTACAAAGCTCAATCTAAGTGGATCAAAGAGCTCTACATAAAACCAGAGATACTGAAATTTATAGAGGATAAAGTCAGGAAAAGCCTCGAAGTTATGGGCACAGGGGAAAAATTCCTAAACAGAACAGCAATGGCTTGTGCTGCAAGATCAAGAATTGACAAATGGGACCTCATAAAATTGTGAAGCTTCTGTAAGGCAAAAGACACTGTCAATAAGACAAAAAGGCCACCAACAGATTGGGAAAAGATTTTTACCAATCCTAAATCTGATAGGGGTTTAATATCCAATATATACAAAAAGCTCAAGAAGCTGGACTCCAGAAATTCAAATAACCTCATTAAAAAATGGGGTACAGATCTAAACAAAGAATTCCCAACTGAGTCATACCGAATGGCTGAGATGCACCTGAAAAAATATTCAGCATCCTTAATCATCAGGGAAATGCTAACCAAAACAACCTTGAGGTTCTACCTCACACCAATCAGAATGGCTAAGTTAAAAAATTCAGGTGACAGCAGATGCTGGTGAGGATGTGGAGAAAGAGGAACACTCCTCCATTGTTGGTGGTATTGCAAGCTTGTACAACCACTCTGGAAGTCAGTCTGGCAGTTCCTCAGAAAATTGGACATAGTACTACTGTAAGATCCAGCAATACCTCTCCTGGGCATATACTCAGAAGATGTTCCAACTAGTAATAAGGACACATGCTCCACTATGTTCATAGCAGCCTTATTTATAATAGCCAGAAGCTGGCAAGAACCCAGATTTCCCTCAACAGAAGAATGGATACAGAAAATGTGGTACATTTACACAATGGAGTACTACTCAGCTATTAAAAACAATGAATTTATGAAATTCTTGGACAAATGGATGTATCTGGAGGATATCATCCTTAGTGAGGTAACCCAATCACAAAAGAAGTCACTAGATATGCACTCACTGATAAGTGGATATTAGCCCATAAACTTGGAATACCCCAGATACAATTTGAAAAACAAGAAAATCAAGAAGAAGGAAGACCAACGTGTGGATACGTCATTCCTCCTTAGAATAGGGAGCAAAATACCCATGAAAGAAGTTACAGAGACAAAGGTTGGAGCTAAGACGAAAGGATGGACTATCCAGAGACTACCGCATCCGGGAATCCATCCCATAATCAGTCACCAAACCCAGACACTATTGCATATGCCAGCAAGATTTTGCTGAAGGGACCCTGATATTGCTATCTCATATGAGGCTATGCCAGTGCCTGGCAAATACAGAAGTGGATGCTCACAGTCATCTATAGGATGGAACACAGGGCCCTCAATGGAGGAGCTAGAGAAAGTACCCAAGGAGCTGAAGGGGTCTGCAACCCTATAGGTGGCACAACAATATGAACTAACCAGTACCCCCAGAGCTCATGTCTCTAGCTGCATATGTAGCAGAAGATGGCCTAGTTGGCCATCATTGGGAAGAGAGGCCCCCTAGGTCTTGCAAACTTTATATGCCCCAGTACAGGGGAACACCAAGGCCAAGAAGTGGGAGTGGGTGGGTAGGGGAGCAGGGTGGGGGGAGGGTATAGGGAACTTTTGGGATAGCATTTGAAATGTAAATAAGGAAAAAACTAACAAAATAAAATTAAAAAAAAAAGAGAGAGAGAAGGCAAGGTAACCAGAGAGACCTGGACTCCAGTGGTGGGAGCTTGCGGATGGTCACAGTGTGGAGCAGATCAGATACACAGACAGGCTGGAGACAGGGACAGGTTATATCAGGCCCATCCATCCCTTGTGCCCCAAGTCTTCTAGCTAGTCTTGTCATCTCAAAGGCTCTAAAGTCTTCCTGAGGTTTCTAGTCTTGAGTCTGAGTCTTTCCAGCTAGGGATCAGGTGTTCAAACACACAGGTCTATCAGGACATTTCACACTCATATTAACCTTGAACATCTTAATTCCGAAGATGGTAAACTAAAGTCAACTCTTATTTACTATTAATATTAATGCTAGTAGTACTTGGTGCTAGGGATTGATCTAACGGGTGGCTCCCACCCCAGGCTAATGTGATCTATCCCTGATACACACATACACACACACACACACACACACACACACACACACACACACACACACACTGTATGAGGGGCATCAAAACTAAATGAAATGTAACAGAACATGCAGCAAGGGCTTGACAGGGCTTGTGGGGGAATAGCCAATGTATAAGGGGCTCTAACCTAGGAAGGTACAGCTGATGGGAAGCCACAGGTAAAGGGCTTACTTTTGCAGAGGGAATTAGTTCAGGAAAAAAAAATACCACTGTCATGAGTTACTCGTGAAGTCTGGAGCCCAGGTGAGCAGAGGCAGGTCCAGTAAAGAGGAGCTGTGTGATTGTCTTGAAAGATGTTGGGGTTCAGAAAAATGCTAGCCCAAGATATGACTAGGGATGACAAGAACATGACACCCTAAAAGAAACTGTGTGGCATACTTAAAGCCTGTTCTCACTGCAGACACAGCCACAGCTACAAAAAGCTGTCTGTCTGGTATTGCATTAATTACAAATGTTGCCTAAATCTCCTGCCACTGGCAGGGTGTTTTCCTTGCTACCTGCCAAAATGCTCTGAGTTCTCGAATGACAGACAGACAGACACATGCAGCTTTATGAGGGTTGGGCACCTCCAAAATTTCCACACTGTGATGGCTCCCCTTTGAGACTCCTGAGTTATTAGCTACTAAAATCAATTTTCCATCCTTGCTACCCGACACCCAATCAGGAGAGGGTCCCTGGGACAGCCCTTCCCTGGCTCTTACCTGGCTGTGTGCTTTCTCCCCTGCAGCTCTCAAGTCTGATCTTCCCACTTCCCTACCCCACCCCACCACCACCACATGGCAATTCTAAATCTTTCTTTGCTTGTTTCCCTTGCCTGGGAATTCTACAGTCCAGCCTCTGTCTCCCTGCCCAACCACTGCCATAGGCAACTTTATTTACCAAGTAGAACCAGCTGGGGGTAACACCTCTCGGTGTTTCACACACAGGATTCTCATACAATTTTGGAATCCATAATGCAATCATTAAACCAAACCCACAATAATCTGGGAAGGGAAATTATGCTCACAAAGGAAATATATGCTAAGAAGAGCATGTGTTTCGGAAGAAGTTGGCTACAGTAACTTTCATTACCTACAACTCTGTAGACATGCAACCTTCTGATTCCAGAATCTTCCTCCCCTCCCACAATACTCACTTTTCTCTAGCGTGGGATGCCGCATAGGCTTCCACCATCTGACCCTCCCTCTTGTCTTTTGTTTTGTGGGAGTCTGGTGGTGTATATATACCTAATCAATATGTTTTTTTTCCTCTTGTTAGCTTGTCCTTTGTCAGTTCAGTTGTACCCAGCCTCAACCCTTAGAAGGGCAAAGGGAAGTAATTTTCCCCTTTGTGTACAGAGACCTAGGCATCAAAACAGAGTAAATTCTGTATTTCTATTTCACATTAGTTTGTACTAAAACACAGCCAGCAACAGAAACATGGGCTCCTCTAGAAGCAATGGCTGAGTCAGTTGACTTTCTGTACTGTAACAAGTGCCTGGGGTGATCAGCTTATGAAGTGAAAAGGTTTATTTTGACTCCCAGGTTTAGATCCCATTTATGATCGCTTGTCCCTATTGGTTTGGGCTTGTGACAAGGTTGCCTATTATACTGAAGAATACACATTAAAGTAAGTGTGCCCCTGATGGCCTGGAGCCAGAGAGAGAGAGGGAAAAGCCAGTTTTAGAATCTCATTTGAGAGCACACTGTTAATGACCCAAAATCCTCCCACCAGTTCCCACCTTGTGAAGCTTCAGTGAGGACCAAGCCTTTGATACTCCTTCAAATAGTTTAAAGCCACACCATAAAAGACTTGTCACCGGAAAATTTAGAAGGAGAATTGACTTGCTCTCTACTGGGGACAATCAAGTGGCTTTCTACCAGGACACTTTTCAAATATTTGAAATATTCAAATACTTTTCCTGTTTCTTCTGCCTCTTCTTTACTCTGGACTAAGCACTGTCATAGCCTGCAGTAATTGCTGATGTGACACTTTGAGATATCCTTATTTCTCTTTGGACATAGAGTAAAGCTCTGGATGTTAGGAGACAAAGTCTATCCCAAACAGAAGGCAGCTGCATTTCTCTTCCCAGTGCCATCTTTTAGCGTGTCTGAGGGGTTAATGTACTATGTCATCTACTCTGAGTCAGCCTTGCATTGTGTCACTGCCACCCAAACGCTCACACTTGCTTGGAATGTAATCTGCCCAGAGCATCCATCATCTATGCGCCTGTGGCTAGCTGGCCAAACAGCTTCTGGCAGAACCACAGCTCAGCAGACTGGTACTTATTCATCTCATTCGGTGTCACACTAGATGCCATGACTCCCAGTGAGTAAGGGACAGCTCTGTTGATGGGAGCAGAGCCTATCTGAGTACCTAGTGAGTCTAGCTTGCTTAGCCCAGTTTGCCGTAAACTTTGCCCTTTGCCCCAGATTGTAAGCAATACTGACAGTTTCATTGTGCAGTCTTTTCACAATCTTTTTTTAGATTTCAACATGAGAGGTCAGAACACTGAGAGTCACTTGTCACCCCTAGTGTATTCCCAGTTCTCATTCAAAGAGCTACAACTTCCCCTTTTAAAGTTCTCTCTCCCCTCGGGCCTTTTTGCCATTACAAACTAGAGATAAGAGGCTTGCAAGTTTCATTGTAACAGGTTTGGTCCTCCAGCTTAAAACCCACTGCCTCTCCACTAGGCTGCCCGGAGAATGAGGTCTCTTCACTGGATTGGCGTCCATGTTTTCATTCTGCTGTGGCTGTGCCTGGGAAAATGCATTCTGTCCCAAAGCTCCCAGTTGAGAGTCTGGGCAAAATCACACAGTTTTGTTCATGGGTCACCAGCCTGTGCTCTTCTTTTCCTAGTTTGCAGTCGTTAGCGTAGGCAGGAATAGGGGTATATTGACTGCTTAACAGAAGCTAATGACCCTAGAAGGAAATGATTTTGTCAGCCTGGGTGCTTGGAAGTTCACCTATCTCTTTAATATTCCTTCTCGTGAAGGCATCCCATACACTCTGGTCAGGAAAGTGAGGCCACCTACCCCCAAACGTTCTTTCTCTGTCCAGACCATGGCAGGAAAGATGGGACGACTTGGAGCACTCCCACTTCTGGGAAAGCAAGGGGCAATGGACAGGCCCAGAAAGTGGGACCTTGGAAAGGACAGAGAGAATTGTCAGCTGACCTTCCTGTCTTTTTTTTTTTTTTTTTTTAGGTATTTATTTCATTTACATTTCCAATGCTATTCCAAAAGTCCCCCACAATCTCCCCCACCCACTCCCACTTCTTGGCCCTGGCGTTCCCCTGTACTGAGGCATATAAAGTTTGCACGACCAATGGGCCTCTCTTTCCACTGATGGCGGACTAGGCCATCTTCTGATACATATGCAGCTAGAGACACGAGCTCTGGGGGGGTACTTGTTAGTTCATATTGTTGTTCCACCTATAGGTTTGCAGATCCTTTTAGTTCCTTGGTTACTTTCTCTAGCTCCTCCATTGGGGGCCCTGTGATCCATTCAATAGCTGACTGTGAGCATCCACTTCTGTGTTTGCTAGGCCCCAGCATAGTCTCACAAGAGACAGCTATATCAGGGTCCTTTCAGCAAAATCTTGCTAGTGTATGTATGCAATGGTGTCAGCGTTTGGAAGCTGATTATGGGATGGATACCCGGATATGGCAGTTTCTAGATGGTCCATCCTTTCGTCTCAGCTCCAAACTTTGTCTCTGTAGCTCCTTCCATGGGTGTTTTGTTCCCAATTCTAAGAAGGGGCAAAGTGTCCACACTTTGGTCTTCGTTCTTCTTGAGTTTCCTATGTTTTGCAAATTGTATCTTATATCTTGGGTATTCTAAGTTTCTGGACTAATATCCACTTATCAGTGAGTACATATTGTGTGAGTTCTTTTGTGATTAGGTTACCTTACTCAGGATGATGCCCTCCAAGTCCATCCATTTGCCTAGGAATTTCATAAATTCATTCTTTTTAATAGTTGAGTAGTACTCCATTGTGTAAATGTACCACATTTTCTGTATCCGTTCCTCTGTTGAGGGGCATCTGGATTCTTTCCAGCTTCTGGCTATTATAAATAAGGCTGCTATGAACATAGTGGAGCATGTGTCCTTCTTACCGGTTGGAACATCTTCTGGATATATGCCCAGGAGAGGTATTGAGGGATCCTCTGGTAGTACTATGTCCAATTTTCTGAGGATCCACCAGACTGACCTTCCTGTCTTGGGCAAGCTTGCCTCACATGCCCCTGAAGTTTGGGTGGGACCAAGACTCTATGACAGGCAATGAGATACCTCGGGGTGCAAATCAGCTCAGGGAGTGGAGCTGGGGAGGTGTTCACAGCTTTGGGAAGTCCAGCTTAAAGGCTGTGAGCTTCAACCTGGAGCAAAGAACTGGCCCTGAAAAAATACGGGGACATTCCCAATGCTTTGATGGCTTAAACATGTATGCTTTTGTTTTCCTTTCTAAAAAAGCCAAGTATCCTTTTACAGAAAAGGAGGGGGTGTCTGAAAATAAAAATGTAGAAAAATGATACCTAGTTCATATCAATTTTGTTGAGACAAGGTCTCACTATGCAGTCTTGGTTGCCCTAGAATTCACTATGTAGATCAGGGTAGCACTGGGATTTTGGCAGTAATCCAGTCTCATTCCTTCAAGTGCTGGAATTATAGGTACATGCCAGCACACATAGCTACATTTAAAATTTTGTTTTTGAGACAGAGTCTCCTTCCATACCCCAGGTAGCTTCAGTCCTTCATCTTCCTGGCACTGGCGTAAACGAAGGTCCTATTACACCAACTCAGTCCAGAGATTTCTAGTACCTCCTGTAGCCAGACATGGTATTAAGATAAGTGACTATAATAATTATGTGTATATTAGATCGTTGTACATATAAGATGCATTTAATAGGACTGTAGGTGCAAAATACATATAGAAGCCTCTCTATATCATATTCTTGATTTTCCTATAAATTGAAGACTATTTTCAGATGTAAGGTCTATATTGAAAATATTACAAAGGATTTTTCTCTCTGGTGACTCTCTAAGGTGGGACCCTAAGAGAACACAAATGCTAGCCCAAGCTACTATACCCAACAAAACTCTCAATTACTAGAGATGGAGAAACCAAGGTATTTCATGACAAAACCAAATTTACAAAATATCTTTCCACAAATCCAGTCCTTCAAAGGATAATAAAGGGAAAACTCCAACACGAGGAGGGAAACTATGTCCTAGAAAAAGCAAGAAAGTAATCTTTCAACAAACCTAAAAAAAGATAGCCACATGAACAAAATTCCAACTCTAACAACAAAAATAACAGAAAACAACAATTACTTTTCCTTTATATCAATGGACTCGATTTCCCAATAAAAAGACAAACAGACTGGATATGTAAACAGGACCCAATATTTTGCTGCATACAGAAAACCCACCTCAGTGACAAAGACAGACACTACCTCAGAGTAAAAATATAGAAAACCATTTTCCAAGCAAATTGTCCCAAGAAACAAGCTGGAGTAGCCATTCTAATATTGAATAAAATCGACTTTCAACCTAAAGTTATCAAAACAGATAAGGAAAGACAATTCATATTCATCAAAGGAAAAATCTACCAAGAAGAACTCTCAATTTTGAGCATCTATGCTCAAAATGCAAGGACACCTACATCTATAAACTTTACTAAAGATCAAAGCATACATTGCACTGCACACAAAAATAGTGGGAGACTTCAACAACCTACTCTCAGCAAAGGACAGATCATGGAAACAGAAACAAAACAGAGACACAGTGAAACTAACAGAAGTTATGAAACAAATGGATTTAACAAATTTCTATAGAACATTTTATTCTAAAACAAAAGGATATAACTTCTTTCAGCACCTCATGGTACTTTCTCCAAAATTGGCCACATAGTGATCACAAAACAGGACTCAACAGATACAAGAAAATTGAAACAATCCCGTGCATCCTATCAAATCACTACGGATTAAGGCTGGTCTTCAATGACAACATAAATAATAGAAAGCTCACATATGCATGGAAGCTGAACAACACACTACTCAACAATAACTTGGTCAAGGAAGAAATAAAGAAAGAAATTAAAGAATTTTTAGAGTTTAATGAAAATGAAGCCACAACATACCCAAACTTATGGGACACAATGAAAGCATTTCTAAGCAGAAAAGTAATAGCTCTGAGTGCCTCCAAAAAGAAACTAGAGAGAGCACACACTAGCAGCTTGACAGCACACCTGAAAGCCCTAGAACAAAAGGAAGCAAATTCACCCAAGAAGAGTAGATGGCAGGAAATAATAAAACTCCGGGCTGAAATCAACCAAGTGGAAACAAAAAGAACCATACAAAGAGTCACCCAAGCCAGGAGCTGGTTCTTTGAGAAAATCAAGAAAATAGATAAACCCTTAGTCAGAGTAACTAGAGAGTACAGAGAGAGTAACCAAATTAACAAAATCAGAATTGAAAAGGGAAACATAACAATAGAAACTGTAGAAATCCAAAAAAAATCATCAGGTCATACTACAAAAGCCTATTCTCAACAAAACTGGAAAACCTAGATGAAACGGACAACTTCCTAGACAGATACCAGGTAGCAACATTAAATCAGGACCAGATGTACCATCTAAACATTCCCATATCCCCTAAAGAAATAGAAACAGTCATTAAAAGTCTACCAACCAAAAAAAAGCCTAGGACCTGATGGGTTTAGTGTAGAGTTCTATCAGACCTTCAAAGAAATCCTAATACCAGTACTCCTCAAACTATTCCACAAAATAGAAACAGAAGGTAGAAACAGTTCATTCTATGATGCCACAATTACTCTTATATCAAAACCACACAAAGTCCCAACAAAGAAAGAGAACTTCAAAACAACTTCCCTTATGAATATAGATGCAAAAATACTCAATAAAATTCTCACAAACCAAATCCAAGAACACATCAAAATGATCATCCATCATGATCAAGTACGTTTGATCCCAGTGATGCAGGGATGGTTCAATATATGAAAATCCATAAACATAATCCACTATATAAACAAACTCAAAGGAAAAAACCATATGATAACCTTATTAGATGCTGAGAAAGCATTTGACAAAATCCAAAATCCTTCATGATAAAAGTCTTGGAAAGATCAGGAATTGAAGGCCCATACGTAAACATAATAAAAGCAATATAGAGCAAACCAGTAGCCAACATCAAACTAAATGGAGAGAAAGTTGGAGCATCCCACTAAAATCAGGGACTAGACAAGACTGCCCACTCTCTCCCTACCTATTCAATATAGGACTTGAAATCCTAGCCAGAGTAACCAGACAACAAAAGGAGATCAAAGGGATACAAATTGGAAAGGTAGAAGTCAAAATATCACTATTTGCAGATGATATGATAGTATATATAAGTGACCCTAAAAATTCCACCAGAGAACTCCTAAATCGGATAAACAACTTTAGCAAAGTAGCTGGATATAAAATCAATTCAAACAAATCAGTGGCCTTCCTCTACACAAAGGATAAACAGGCTGAGAAAGAAAGTAGGGAAACAATAATCTTCACAATAGTCACAAATAATATAAAATACCTTGGTATGACTCTAACTAAGGAAGTGTAAGATTTGTATGATAAGAACTTCAAGTCTCTGAAGAAAGAAATCGAAGATCTCAGAAGATGGAAAGATGTCCCGTGCTCATGGATTGGCAGGATTAATATAGTAAAATTGGCTATCTTACTGAAAGCAATCTACGGATTCAGTGCACTCCCCATCAAAATTCCAGCTCAATTTTTCATAGAGTTAGAAAGAACAATATGCAAATTCATCTGGACTAACCAAAAAACCTAGGATAGTGAAAACTATTCTCAACAATAAAAGAACCACCATGCCTGACTCAAGCTGTACTACAAAAGTAACTGTGAGAAAAACTGCATGGTATTCGTACAATGCTAGGTAGGTAAATCAGTGGTATAGAATTGAAGACCCAGAAGTGAACCCACATACCTATGGTCACTTGATCTTTGTCAAAGGAGCTAAAACCATCCAGTGGAAAAAAAGACAGCATTTTCAACAAATGGTGCTGTTTCAACTGGCGGTCAGCACATAGACTAATGCAAATGAGTCCATTCTTATCTCCTTGTACAAATCTTAAGTCCAAGAGGATCAAGGACCTCCACATAAAACCAGATACACTGAAATTAAGAGAAGAGAAAGTGGGGAAGAGTCTTGAGCACATGGACACAGGGGGAAAATTCCTGAACAGAACACCAATGACTTGTGTTGTAACATCACGAATTGACAAATGGGACCTCATAAAATTGCTAAGCTTCTATAAGACAAAGGACACTATCAATAAGAGAAAAAGGCAACCAACAGATTGGGAAAAAATCTTTACCAACCCTATATCAGATAGAGGGCTAATATCCAATATATACAAAGAGCTCAAGAAGTTAGACTCCAGAGGAAAAAATTGCCCTATTAAAATATGGTGTACAGAGCTACACAAAGAATTCTCAACTGAGGAATACTGAATGGCTGAGAAGCACCTAAAAAAATGTTCAACATCCTTAGTCATCAGGGAAATGCAAATGAAAACAACCCTGAGATTCCACCTCACACCAGTCAGAATGGCTAAGATCAAAAATTCAGGTGACAGCAGATGCTGGCGAGGATGTGGAGAGAGGGACACTCCTCCATTGCTGGTGGGATTCTAAGCTGGTACAGTCATTCTGAGAATCAGTTTGGTGGTTCCTCAGAAAATTGGACATAGGACTATGTGAGGACCCATCTATACCACTCCTAGGCATATACCCGAAAGATGCTCCAACATGTAATAAGGACACATGCTCCACTATGTTCATAACAGCCTTATTTATAATAGCCAGAAGCTGGCAAGAACCCAGATGTCCCTCAACAGAAGAATGGATACAGAAAATGTGGTACATTTACACAATGGAGTACTACTCTGCTATTAAAAACAATGAATTCATGAAATTCTTATGCAAATGGATGGAACTAGAAAATATCATCCTGAGTGAGGTAACCCAATCATAAAAGAACACACATGATATGCACTCAGTGATAAGTAGATATTAGCCCAGAAGATAGGAATACCCAAGATACAAATCCCACACCACATAAAACTCAAGAAGCAGGAAGACCAAAGTGTAGATACTTCAATTCTTCTTAGAAGGGAGAACAAAATACCCATGGAAGGGTTTACAGAGACAAAGTTTGGAGCAGAGACTGGATGCATGACTATCCAGAAACTGCCCCACCTGGGGATCCATCTCATATACAATCACCAAACCCAGACACTATTGCGGATGCTAACAAGTGCTTGCTGACAGGAGCCTGATATAGCTGTCTTCTGACAGGCTCTAGCAGTATCTGACAAATACAGAAGTGGATGTTCACAGCCATTCATTGGACTGAGCACAGGATCCTCAATAAAAGAGTAAGAGAAAGTACCCAAGAAGCTGAATGGGTTTGCAGCCTCATAGGAGGAACAACTATATGAACCCCCAGAGCTCCCTGGGACTACACCATCAACCAAAGAATACAAATGATGGGACTCATAGCTCCAGCTGCATATGTAGCAGAGGATGGTCTATTCAGTCATCAATGGGAGGAGAGGCCTTTGGTTCTGTGAAGGCTCTAAGCCTCAGTGTAGGGGAATGCCTGTGCCAGGAAGCAGGAGTTGGTGACCAGGGGAAGGGGGTAGGATATGGTGGTTTTTGGAGGGGGAAACAGGAAAGGGGATAACATTTGAAATGTAAATAAAGAAAATATCTAATAAAAAATAAAAGTAAACACCAAGTTAAAAATATATTGCAAAGAAATGCAGATAGAATATAATTATTATGCAGCCTAGTGTGTTAGATTTGAATAATAGAAGACTTATCATCTTAATTTATGGTCATTAATCTTCTAAATTATTTTTTACTCATGCCATATTTTATTCATTCTGCTTATATGCTGTCAAATAAATGCACATTTAAATATATTCATTAATGAATAATGCCATTTGTCAAAATATACTCATTGAGTTCAGAATGGCAAGAACATCATAGGTCTCCTCCTGGGGAAATTAAAGGATTAAATATGGCATTTAGGTGACAAATACACAAGTGTATAATCACAAAAGACTTTGGCACCACGGAAAGTACGAGCAGAGGTGACGCCTGTGCGGGTGCTGGGGATAAGGCATCTGCAGCTTCTCCACCCAGGCTGAAAAAGGGAAGAGACACAGACTGAGATGTCATGCCACAAAGACTCCTTGCCTGGGCAACAGCTGGGACAGTTTGCCTGCAAGTATGATGAACAGGGACAGTATGTAGAAATGTTTGACCTATCACCTGCTGAGGAGCAAAGTTCATTAACCACTGCTGGGAGATGTTAGGGAGCTAAATCCTCTGAAATTTGGTAAGCAAAGGGACATGTTTATTTTATGCCTCTGACTAACCAATTCACTGGCAAAGGGAAATAACCTTTCATAGAAATCTAGGAGGGAGGACGTGATCTGAATAGCATCTCCTGCCAACTCTTTCTGAGTCAGTGGATTGAAACAATATGGTCAACATCAGTTATCTTCACAAACTAGAGGCGCCCAGTGTGCTCCACTGTGTGGAAAGATGTATGAACTTTGTAGCATGTTCAAAACATGAAAGTGAATCTCATTAACACCTCTAAAAACCTGATCCCAGGAAACACGTGAGACGGGCAGATATGTTAGAGTGTGAAGATGCAGATGGAGTAAGAGAAATTCAGATTGTGGGAAATGACTTGCATTAGTGCTATCAGAAGTATGCATGAAATACGTAATACATGCAACCTAAAACAGTGCCTAGGACTCCAGTCTGTAGCTCCAACGGCCATCACTAGCATCTGTATTATTAAAACAGCAAGAAAAGTTTCCTTGTACTACCTAGCTACAAGGAAGCTACACAGCTAAATATGATCCTCTGTAAGTTATCACATCCCCAATTTTTATTCTGGAGAAAGCGAAACAGATAGAAAGGATAGTTTTATGGTTACTGGATGGATACTAAGCTTGCACCTCATGCTTATTTTGTGTTCTAGGATCCCTTCCATCCCATGTCTGCTTAGGCTCCTCTATGCTGTGACAGTCACAGGCTTGCATTATTTTTGGTGGCAATTTTGAGGCATACTGGTCAGGCATTTTGTACAATGTTTCTCAGTTGGGATCCTTCTGATGCTTTATTTATTCTGGTTAGTCTAGAGCTATGTGTTTGAAGGAGGGAGAGCACACAAAAATCCCCACTCATGTCACACCATGTCCAGATCTTACCCTATCAATCTAGATTATTACTGCTAACATTGGTTGACCATCTCGCTGAAGGAGTCTGCCAACTTTCTGTGCTAGGAGCTGAATCTCACCGTTTCCCTTTTGCTCAGTGTTTACTTAAAGAGGTCAGTGTGTGCAGCTATGTGGTGAGAACAAGAAAGCGATGCTTCTCCTCCTTGGGAAGAGGATCGTTGCACAGATTATTTAGATTCTGCTTGGTGCTCAGCTTCTTATAGTCATTTATTTATTCAATCAATCATTCATATGAGTATGTGAACTGGTTGATGTAATACAGATATCCTAGGAGAGGGCACCAAAATATTCTGATGTCTCATTAAGTGATGAAAACAAAGCAACTAAAGGACTTTCACTGCAACATATGACTGATGCAACTATTGGAACGACTTATTGTGCTAACCCTAGTCCACACCAATGCAGAGTAAGTCCTTGGGAGGATGAGAACAGAGCCCCACCCTCCGAGAACTCAAAACACTACACTCACTGTTTTAACATACTATGACCTAAATCTTTACAACTAAATAATTGTTTGTCTTTTTTTTTGGGGGGGGGTTAGTTTCTTTTGTGTTTTTGTTTTGTATTTCCGGCATTTCTTTTCATGTGTCCTCTCTTCCTCTTCTTTTCTTTTACAGAAAATCCCACTTTGGGGCTATTTTGTCTCTGCATGTATCCTCTCTGCTTGAGGAAGACCCAGAATGCTGACACTTCCTCTGTCCTATGGACACCCGAGCAGCTTTTCAGATGTAGCCCCACTACTTCTGCTTTTTGATTTCTTAAAGGGATCTCTTAGTTGGGAAAGAAGAGCCATCTTCAGATTTCTTAATATCTTCTATAGTTTTCTCCTGAGTTTCATATATAGTCTCTGTTATAATAATTTCCTGAAATGACAGAAATGGCTTATAGAAATCTCCAGCCAAGTCTAACTTCATATAATAGGGATTGATAATGGGAAAAGAGTGTCAGAATTCCCTGGCAGGTGCCTGCTCAGCAAGTCCCCTGTTCACTGGTTATCACTGACATCACTAAAGTTTGTCTTCACTCAGGATCTGCTCCACACACCACTACCCCTGTATCTTTTATGTGATTTTATTTTGGTTATAAAGATTGAATTCCAAGCATGTGGTGTGCCTCTGAGCTATACTTCAAACACCTCAAAAGTGTAACATTGAGAAAGGCTTCCATGGTGTGTGGTCCTTTGTCATTTATGATTGTTGTTGCTGAGAGTTTCTCTATCCTCAGCTCTGTGCTGGTCTGTGAAGATACACAATCTGTCTTCAAAAGATCGATATAAAAATGTAAACAATATTTATTCAATACACTAAATATTATGTGCATATGTACATATACATACACAGGACATTGTCAGAGTGAGATGCCCATGCATTTGTGAAGAAGGACATGCTTGGATTAAGTGTGTGTTACAAAGTCAGAACTAGCTGTGAGAAGTGTGTGGAGTGTGAATGGGATGCAGGAGTCAGGGCATGGTGAGTTGAGGCAGGTGTATACAGGAAGAATGGGGAGAAGCCAGAGCATACTGGAGCAGAGGACAAAGGGAGAGTGCCTGGCCAGTGCCAGGTCAGAACCCTGGAGTTCCATGCAGGGGAGTTCCATGCAGGGGAGTCCCATGCAGGGGAGTTCCATGCAGGAGACCTTCTCATGCACAGTGCGCCTCTGGGAGATTCTAAGCAAAGGAGGAATGCCATGGTGAAGCACTGCCATAGGGGAGGACTGCCGTGGTGGGGGGTTGCCTAGTGGGGGCCTGCATAGTGGAGGACTGCATAGTGGGGGGCTGCACAGTGGGGGGGGGCTGTACAGTGGGGGGGCTGCATAGTGGAGGGTTGCATAGTGGAGGGCTGTATAGTGGAGGGCTGCATAGTGGGGTGCTGCACAATGGGGGGCTGCATAGTGGGGGCTGCATAGTGGGGAGCTGCATAGTGGGGGGCTGCATAGTGGGGGGCTGCATAGTGGGGGAGCTGCATAGTGGGGGGCTGTATAGTGGGGGAGCTGCACAGTGGGGGGCTGCAAAGTGGGGGGCTGCATAGTGGAGGGTTGCATAGTGGAGGGCTGCATAGTGGGGGCTGCATAGTGGGGGGGCTGCATAGTGGGGGAGCTGCACAGTGGGGGGCTGCATAGTGGGGGGCTGCATAGTGGAGGGTTGCATAGTGGAGGGCTGCATAGTGGAGGGCTGCACAGTGGGGGGCTGCACAGTGGGGGGCTGCACAGTGGGGGGCTGCACAGTGGGGGGCTGCATAGTGGGGGCTGCACAGTGGGGGGCTGCACAGTGGGGGGCTGCATAGTGGGGGCTGCATAGTGGGCAGCTGCATAGTGGAGGATTGCTGTGGTGGAGATGCATGTGCTTGACTGAAAGAGGCAAGGAGACATCTTGGTAGGCTGGTGACTCTGTCTGTCTCAAAGAGAAAAAGGAACTTAATTAGGATATAGAGAGCTGAGAAGAAAATAAGTGAAGAAACATTTTGGTGTCAGCAATGTGTAATTTGATTTTGGGGGTGAGTCACATTAGGACCCCATTCAGGTGGATGCACTATTAGGGAAACTTGAGGCATGAGCTCTTCCCTAGCAGTATGAGAGCAGCGTCAGAGGCAGGAGTCCTTGAACTGTCTCCTGTCCAATGAGTTGGGAAGAAGCCTGGGCCTGTTCTGTTTGTCTATGTCACTACCGCAGCCACCACCTATCCACTGGGTTAGTTCTCCTCAGTCTCACTGCCCCATCTGGCCTCTTAGCGATCCTCTTGCCATGGCCTCCCAAGCACTGGAACTACTGGTGTTGGCCATCATTCCCTCCTGTAACTTTTACTAATATTTAAATTTCTAAGATGCAGACTCATAGCTAGAGATGAACTCATGCACAACATAACCATTATTAATCTTACTTTCTGGGCACTACAAGGAATAAATATTTGCCTTGATGTTCTTTTCATGTGAAAAGTAAGAAAAGGGATGAAATATACAGGCTTACAACTAATTGGTGTAGGAAGTAAGGGAGGAGCCAGGAGTGCCTTCCAGGGCTCTGGCTTTGGGGAGAGATTGATGGCAGGGCATAATCAGCCCACATGAAGAAGAGCAGGCAACCATCAGTGGTAGAGGATACAGCTGGGCTGCAAAACTGTAGCAATTGTTTGCTTGGTGTGGTGGAGAAAGCATAGATGAATCTGTCTAGCTGGGATGCTTGGCTTGGATCTATTTCCCCCTTACCAGTGTTTGGAGTCTCCTGGGTATAACTAAACTGACATAATTTGTTGTGAATTTGTTGGCTTACAGCAAGGGGTAGACAATTTTGTGGATGCTCTAAATATTGTGGAGATGAAGACCTCTGATCCCAGCGGTGGGTGAGTGGGGGCAGTAAGTCTGTTTTGAGAGTGAGATATCCTTCATCATGTGTTACTATTCTCTGAGTCTTCTAAGGGAGGCAATTCTTCATGAAGACATTAATTAGTCAGAAAGGTGTTTTGTTTTGTTTTGGAAAGGCTGCCTTAATTAAATAAAATGTAGGAACTCCTTGCTGAGTTAGAGCCCCTCTGGTTACATTGGCAGTGTGCAAATGGTGAGAGGCCCTTACCAGACTCTTTGTTCGACACTGTCTCTTCTCCCAATCAGAGAATGGAGCATGCAAGCAGTTAGCAGAAAGAAGAGTAAGACAAAAGAAATTTAAAAAAAACCAAAAAACAAAAAACAAAAAACAAAAAACAAAAAAACAAAAACAGACTTTCATTATTCCTTACTTTTCAATTTGGAGCAGGGACCTTTCTCTGCAAAATATTTTTGCAGCAAGTCTGTTTCATTGGCAAGGCAATGTATGTTTCAATTTCATACTTAATACAATCTAAGGAAATCTTGTTTTGTTTAGTAGATGCCCATACTTTACACAGCACAGATTAGCAACATGAAAACCAATAATTTTGTTTTGTTGCTCTGAAATCACATGCTTTAAAATAGCTTTTTGTCTCTCTTTTCTTGGAGCCTTATATAAGAGGGGGAACAGTGCGGACAGGAGTTTCCCAAGAGCTGACATCTTCACACCTGGAGGCAGCATGTTTACCCTGGGGGAAAGGGAGGTCACTGAGAATGATCAGCTGTCCAGCAGGGGTGGCTGTAGATCTTCTACCATTATGAACCTACACAGAGAGCATGCAGCATCAGAAGGGGAGCTGGGGCCAAGGTAAATTCCTTTGTGCAGGAGAAGTAAGAGGACTTGGAGGTCCACTTGGAGAGGGGAAAGATGCCTTGCTGGTGGCAAGAAAACAGGATTGAGAGAGGAGGAGCAGGAGGTGAGAAATGCTCAGGATGTTGGAGCCCAGGATGGACTTCTTATGTGTGATATACTCTGAGTTTCTGGGAGTCTTCAAACATCTTTTAAAAACCATTTTTGGGGGGTTAGAGAGATGGCTCAACAGTTAAAAGCACAGGGATTGGAAAGATGGTTCAGCAGTTGAGAGCATTGAACTCTTTCAGAGGACCTGTGTTCAATTCCCAGCTTCTACAGAGCAGCTTATAACTACCTGTAACTCCAGGAAAATCTCTCACACAGACACAGCAACAGTGCTCAGGGAAAGTAAAAGTTTTATATACATATAATTTGCTGATACTTTTGAGGAACATGGATTCCTGCTCTTTGCACAGGGGAGTCCTTGCTGAGTGTCTGTTATCATAGTCCCTTTAGCTGCCACTTTGACTACAGAAGCCCACTCTAACCAAAAATTTCACCAGTGGACTCTGCACTCATAAGATCAGTTACTGCTAAGTCATGCTTTGTCCATTTCACTTCAATCTTAGATTTTGTGTCACAAATTATGTAGGTCTTTTCTGTACCTAAAAAAGAAAGAAGCGGCATTGGTCCCACCCATTGTTTTGTTAGTGGCTCTCTTCATCCTGTCTGCTGGTGCAGAGTCCCCGTTACCACAAGTGTGAAATTCAAGTATTGCAAAAACAGTGGTTTTTGTGGACATGGTGAAAGTAAACCTGGAGGACAGCTTGAAGCATCTGCCAGATCACTGGCAGAGTTGGACCAACTTTAAGCAGAAAGAGAAAACACTGCAGGATGATGTCAGATGTTGTTCCAAAGAAAGGGTTTTACTCTCAAAGCATGACAGAAAGTCTGTGGGGGGAATCAGGCATGTTCTCTGAGGCATCTTACAGTTCACTGTGAAACTGGATGTGTGGCAAGGACAGTCTGATCTTGCCTTTGGCTTGCTCATTCTAAGGGCTGCACTACCCATCAGTTTCACAAGAGAGACATGCTTCCTTTCCTGTTGTTTTTTCAAGGAAAAGCTCTGACTAAGCCTCATCTTCATGCTATTTATTACTTACTCTAAAATTTTATTGTAGGGTATATCAAAAACAAATAAGCATATAGAAATTGTATATTGAATTCTTACTCATCCACGGCCCAGATGAAACCTTATTTATGTGTGTGTTGTATACCTGTAAATATGTTCATATAGTGTGTATACTTATCCCACTACTAAATGAGAAGCCTTAGCCACTGAAAGCCAGTGGATGATGCCATGTAAGTACAGACCTGGTCAAAATACTATACTTCCTGTGAGAAATCATTGGTCATGTATTCTTCTATGTCACCTTGACTCTTCGTTGAATGTGAAAGGCAGAGTCTTTGCACTGAGCAACTTGCCTCCCTTGGATAATTACTCTGCTGGCTGTGGTACTCTCAGAGACCCCTCCCCTGCATTATAGTCATTAATATTTACTTGTTTCCATCTCCAATTATTTCCACATCAATAATTGACCAAGCTAAAGAAAATTATTCTTCCCATCTCATACCTGGTTATTTTGGAAGCTGGAATTTACTTTTGGAATTTTGATTATCAAATTCTTATGAAAATAAACACAGGAGTAAACTCGACAAGTCATGCGGCCTTTACTAGGAATAAAGATTCAGGCAGTGCCTGTTAGCATTCCTTCTAGGGTCTGCCCAGCAGTTAGTTACCTGGCAATAGCCAGGTAGGCTTGGCTTCCTATAAAAGGAGCTGCTTGGCTCCTCCTTCTCTCTCTCTCTCTTTCTCTCTCTCTCTCTCTCTCTCTCTCTCTCTCTCTCTCTCTCCCTCTCCCTCTCTCCCACTCTCCCTCTCTCCCTCTCTCCCCCTCTCCCTCTCCCTCTCCCTCTCCCCTCCCCTCCCCTCCCCTCCTCTCCTCTCCTCTCCTCTCCCTGACCCTCTGACCCCTCTCCCTCCCTTTCCCCTCCCCCGCCACATGTTCCTGGCCAGCCTCTTTTCCTTCCCCCAACCCCCACCCCCTGCCAGTACTTCTCTGCCTCTACTCCCTTCTCAACTCCCCTTCCCATGCCCCAAATAAACTCAATTCTATACTAAACCTGCAGTATGGCCGTTAACTCAGGGGGAAAGAATGCTCAGCATGGTCCCGCCAAGTCACCCCTCCCACCTTACCATTCTTGGCTCTCTAAAACATATCCTTGGCTCTTTTTACAAAACACAACATTTGGTGCCATGATAGGGTTTTACAAACTTTCAGGTTACATGAGTTCATATTTCCCCACCAATCACATGGACTTTCCAGTCATTGGATCACTAGAACTCTCCATCCAAACACTGGTGGATTGGTAAGCTTCCCATATTCACAGTCTCGTTTTAGGACCTTTACCCTTGGGTTAGCCCTTTCCCTCTCCTCCCTCTCTCCTCCCCCTCCTCCCTTTCCTTGAGATGATTTTCTTTCTTGCCTTCTCTCTGTGGACTGCTGAAAAAATTCTAAGCCTGTGTAAACCATTCTCCCTCAGGCTCTGAGCCCCACAGCTCGGGTGCTAGTTTCCATGTAATGACCTGGTAAAGCTAGCCTGACAGTTTGTTTCATTCTAGTTATTAATTTACCCGCGGGACGCCATGGTAAGATTAATACTCCTTTGTTCTAGTTATTAATTTATCCTCAGGATGCTGCAAGTGATAAGATTAATAACTCCTATCCTCACCCAATACTCCCAGGCTCCATACTGAGACACCTCCTGGTCTTAAAGTCTTCGAAACTCACAGGCTAAATTTGGCCCCAATACCCACTAAACAATAATTCTAAATAGCCACTTAACAGCGCTTTAAAAAGAAAACTTTTACAACTCTCAACAGAGATCCAAAAATGGAAAGACTTCTATGTGCTGGCTTCGCTCCAATCAACCCACTCTCTGCTTTCTGGCCCTCCCCCTTCTCTCTCACAGCTTTAATCCTTTGCCATCAGCTCTTGGCTCCCCACCCCTCTGACTCTTAGCTGCACTTACCATATCTTTTTTTTTTTTTTTTTTTTTTTTTTGGACTTAACTTGTTTTGCTGCTGATGTGGCTAGAGAGGGGGGCAGATCTTAGCTACAGGTGCCACCTCTCACCCTTTCAGGCGCTGGCTTTCTCTTCCCGCCCTACTTGCCATACTGTGCTATTCTGAGCCTCTGCTCCTGCCTGATGACACACATCGTCAGCTTCCTGGTTTCTTTCCATTCTGGTCCACACCAGCTAATGAAAAGGTCAGCTTAGGAACTTTGGGAAGGTCTGAAACACTAGCCCCTCCTGAAGGGAGAGGCTAATTAACATTTCTCTGACCACAGGGCATAACCAACCTGTAGGTGGGGACACATTCAGCAGGACAGACTGTCTCACCTTCAAACAAGGGAAGTCCTTGTCACCTCATTCCCTAAAGACCAATCAGTTTAAAGGGTGCACTCTTCTGCCAATCATATTGTGCCTAGTTGCTGATGCTCTAGTCTGCCCCTGGAAACTATATAAACACTCTCCGAATGGGTGCTGGGGGCCACCGCCTCTCCTTTGGGTCTGGGACGACCCCAGGGCACTGGAACAATTAATTTCTCTTGCTCTTTGCATTGATCCCGGTTCCACGCAGTTCACTCAGAGGGTCCCCAGTAAGCTAAGGCTCCCGGAGTCTTACACTCTAAGCCAGGTGTGACAAGAGAAGGGATCCCTACACACACCATAGTGCAGCAAGACCTACTGTTCAGAGCACAGAGACAAAGGCTGCCTGAGGTGACAGGGAGACACCAGACAAAATGTGTCCGTTTGTTTGTCTCTTTATGTTTGTTTCTTTATATGTTTTTATCTGATTATACATAGCCATTTTTGCTGTTCGAAGCTATTACAAACATGACTTTTCTACAGGTGAAGCTGTTGTTTCAGCACCATCTTAGATAAGGGTGGGTCATATGGCCAGCTTGTAGCTTCAGTGCCATGTTTTTTAAAGGCAGTCTTACGATTATCCGCCATCTTTGTTATGGTCAGAAAGGTTTTCATATGCTATCACTTCAGCACCTTCTTAGCTAAGGGCAGTCACATGGCTTCCTGTAGCTTCAGTGATATCTTGATTAAAGGTAGTTTCCGGACTATCTGCCATCTTTGCTATGGTCAGTTCCCACCTCACTGCCTCACCTTAGAACAGCCTGATTTAAGGTCTCAATTTCTATTCTGCTTTGTTTAAATAATAATTTAAAGATTTATAACAGTATAAAGGTTAAAGAGCACTACCTTAAAATATGTTTTGTCTTGTTTTTGCTACTGTTATTAATTTGCAATGTACTCTTTTTGCTAGATATAACAGATAATTAAAAACAAACACAGATTGTCTAACTCAGACAAGCTTTATAGATACTGGCTCTCAATCTTGTCAGAAATCTGCAAAATGTAGCATTAGATGTTTAAGCTTATTATGACATGCAAAGACTCCCAAAGCCTAACACTGGCCCACATACAATCTCCAAGAAGAAAAGAGCACAGTAACAAGACTGCCTGGATTATGGCATGATAACTGCTGAGAAACACTGCTCCATTGCCTTGCCCACTGCCAGGGCTCAGCCTAGACTGTGGACAAAGAGAGGACACCCAGAGACTTAAATGTCTCATATTGCCTAAGACAAGGTGAGTCATTTCTCCCATGTTTCTACTCTACAGAAAAAACCTTCTCGTCTTCTGGGCTTGATGGCCAGACTGATTGCCCAAGCTCAGATGGAGACCACAGGGACCTAGAAACTGTTTAGGAAGTAAACAGTTTCTAGCTCCTTAGCCGAAGGTAATCTACCACTGTAGAATTATCTCACTAGTCAATTTGTTAACTAGTTAAGACTACCAGAGCTCTTATCAAAAAGACAGACAGGTTTGCCTCACTCACAGGCTTCACAGTAAAGGATATACAAGTTCAAGTATAACCTTTCACAGATGTAACCTTCTGCTAGTTCTTCATCTAAGCTCCGATTTCTTCCCCCTAGTTAATGCCACTATTATATTGAAACTTCATAAGTTCAAAAATCATAACATTTACTAATGGAGTTCTTATAAATTAGCCTAACCCTAATAAAACATTTCACCATACGATTCACTTTTATAGTCACAAGTTAAAATTTTAAGTTCCCTTTGATTGTCTTCTAACTATAGACTTAAAGTATTTCTAGTGCTAAATCTACACTGTCAGTATTTCCTTTGATTGTCTTTTAACTATGGACTTAAGGTATTTCTCATGCTAAATCTATACAATTAATTATCATAGTCACAAGATCATGGTTTTGAGTTTCCTTCAATTGTCTTTTAAATGTAAACTTACAAATGCTTCTCATTTGTTGGAGATTGGCTCTAATGCTGTGACACAATTGGGAATCTTTATGTTCAGAAGCTGAAGGCCCTTGTCCCCATTGTTTTTTGATTGATCAATAAAGATGTTAATGGTCAATAGCTGGACACAGGGCAGGACACTTACAATTGAAAGGGTAGGATGCAGAGAGGAGCAGAATTGTCGTGACTTGGGGAAGAAGGATGGGACACAGTATCAGCAGGAGACAAAGCCAACCAGACATGTGAGATTTTGGGTGAGTGGCCACTGGTCACTTCCTCAATTGTGCCTGGGGTAGAAGGGGAAGGTTTAGGAGTGCCCAGCCTTTGAGGTAGCCAAGGCATTTTAAAAATAAGGTAGTGTGAATGTGTTTTTCATTCCTGGGTAGCTCCTGGGGGTGTGTGTGCATTCAGTCCACCAGGGCCAAAGGTATGTAGCAACAACTCACTGCAACACTCATTATGATATATATATATATATATATATATATATATATATATATATATATATCCAGTCTCCTAGACAGAAGATAAAAGCCCTTCTTGCTCCTGCTCCACGAAAGGTTTTTGTCTTTCCTAAGCTCATCTTAAAGACTGTTCATGCTGTTAACAAATTTCTTTCTTTTATAAACTTCTATTCTCCACGAAACCCACTCAGATCTACCTGTCCATCTAGATAAGTTTATCTGCCAATCAATAGCCTAAGTTCCCACATGTTGCCTATTCTAGAGGGTGGGATTCCTCTCCTGTATCCTGAAATTGAGACTCTCCTCCCCTCAACCATCAAGACCTAAGGGTTTCAAATGTACACCTAAAACAAAGGTTTTCTCCCAAATATACTTAACTTTATTTTCTACCTCTAATGTGTGTGTGCGTGTGTGTGTGTGTGTGTGTGTGTGTGTGTGTGTGTGTGAGTATTTTATCAAGTCCAGGTGTTTACTAAAAATCTACATACAGGACAGCTTCAGAGAAGCAACCCACAGATGCCCCAGTCTACTCTCACAGACACAGATGCTTCTACTGGACCTGCTCCTTCCTACCTGTTTTCACAGACTCTGGACAGCAAGGAAACAGCTAAGTCTCCTAAGACTGGACTAGCATCCTCATCCACATTTTTTTAGTTTTCCCAGAGACACATTGCCCCCAAATCAGCAGGAAGCAGTAAAGATCACAATGACCCTATTTCTGCTTCACCATCACGTTTCTTGTTTCTCCTTTTTTAATTAAGCCAAAACTGAGGAATGTCAGAATTCCTTCAAGAATTCTTGGTTCTGCCTAGCAGTTACCTGGCAACAGCCAGATAGGCCTGGCTTGCTATAAAAGAGGCTGTTTACCCCTCCTTACTCTTTACCTCTTCTCTCTTCTCTCCCTGACCCCTCTCTCTCCTTCCCCCTCTTCCCTCTCTCTCCACGTGTTCCTGGTTGGTCTCTCCCTCCCTTCTCTCCTTCTCCTTCTTCTCCTCCACCCTCTCCTCCTCTTCCTCCTTCTTTTTCTTCTCCTTCTTCTTCTCCTCTGCCTCTATTCCCTTCTCAACTCCCCTTCCCATGTCCCAAATAAACTCTATTCTATACTACACCCGTCATATGGCTGGTACCTCAGGGGGAAGAGATGCCTCCTGGCTCTTTTTATGAAACACAAGAGTTCCTGTGTATAATAATCACTTAGAAAGTCTTAAGGACAGAAAAGCAAGTCCATCTGGAAGCATCTTTAGATACCATCTGCACTTTTGCTCTCGTGTGAGGTTCTCAGAGATAAACAATCAATAAAATAAATTCATTGATCTGAATAACTTAATATATAATGAGAGTCAATGATGCCTTCTTACAAACTGTGACCCAAATAAAAATAAGTAAGTGCTATAATAAAGGGACAGACAGAGTTGGCAACTAGTACAGAAGCACAGGGAAGTATTTTTAATGGGGAAAGTTGGGGATGACTTCATGGAAGAAGTGGATTCAGAGGAGCTGGGCTTCTGTCAGCTGAAGAAAAGCACGACATCCACAGCACATCCAGAAGCAAGCGGTGTGGCTTCCTGGGAATCCTGTGCTGTTGGGCTGTGGGCTCCTGTGAAGGCAGGTGTGCCTGGGAGTGGTCAAGATCCATTTTACAGGTTAAGGCACAGCACAAAGTCACATGGCAGGGGCATAGTGATTGATGGGAAAGTGGTCGGAAGGAAAACAAGAAAGGAAGAAAGGAAGAAAGACAGCCCTGGTGGGCAAAAGCAGGCAGTTAGATGCCTGTTATGTGTTATGGCCAGAGATAAGTAAATTCCAAGGACCTCTGTCCTTATGCCCAATCAGTTTTTATGAGGGAAATAAGATGAGTATAAAATGCTATTCTTGTCCAGTCATTAACTCTGTGATGCTTAGAAAAGTATTCATGAGTGCATGCAAGTGTGGAGGTCAAAGGACAACCTTGGAAATAGGTTTCCCTGGTGTATGTGTGGGTGGGTGTGCATATGTGTTTGTGTGGGCATGATGCATGTGCATAAAGGTCTTATACGTTTTTTATTGGATTTATACCTGAGCATTCACTTTTCTCTAGTGCTGAAGTTAAGAGCATTGTGTTTTAAATCTTAAATTCCACTTGTTCATTGCTAACATTGGAAAACCCACTGATATTTTGACATCGACATTGTACTTTATAATCTTGTGATAAGTACTCATTAGTTCCAGTCTTTTGTTATTGTTATTAGCATATATTTTCTGAATAACTGTGTTCTTTGTGCATAAAGACAGTCTGTGGGACCATGAAAGGTAGCCTTGGACTAAGTCTTAAAACCCTGGTGACCCTGAAGGGATGGTAAGCATTTTGCCTGATTCCCAGGGCACCAGGCTCCTGTCAGTAGCAGCAGCCCCCCCCCCCCCCAGATTTGTGGCCTTCAGTCACATAAGGGTAACATCCCATGCCTCTCCACAGGTTAGGAGATCATGACCTGTGGTCATGTAGGCTCAAGACAGATCTCCATTTTAATGAGGTACCTAAAGGTGTGGAGGACTTAGCCAATAAGCTCTCCTTCCCAGACACTCCTCCTTGAAAAAGGTATTTAATCTCAGGTGCTCCATGAGAAGTGAGGTATGGTTTTACTCATCCACTTTCCACCATGACAATAAATGCCTTAAAATCATGGACTGCCTCTTTTCATCAGGACCCACCATGGGGAGCCATGGAGAAGGCTTTCACCTACAGATCTGCTGTCTAATCTCCCATAGAAAGCCTCTCTGTGCTCACAGTGGCCGCCACCAAACCCAAGCCAAGCCAAGCTCAAGCCTGCAGACATCAAGCCAAGGACTCTCCCCATGGGACCAGCTTTCTCAGCTCTTCCACAGTTGCCAGAAGTACCTGGGGGTCTGAGAGCCTGAGAACCAGACAACCCCGGCATCCTTGCAGGCCTGGGAACCCCTGAGCCAGCTCCGACTGTCTCACCTCAGACTGTGCTTCCCCACCCCTGGAGCAGTAAGGTTTCTTTATGGCCCAACACCCGCCCAGCGACAGTGTGGGCTAAGCTCAGCTGACTCTTCTCATCCTGTCTTCTCGATTGGCCGAGCCCTGTGGCGGGGCAGACACGAGACCCCATTTGACCCTACATCAGTCTTACTCCTGATGAATATGCATTCATTCCATTATCCATCCTTCCTTTCATTTTTCTTTCTGTCTATTTTTTTCTTCAAGACAGTGTTTCTCTGTGTAGACCTGGCTGTCCTGGAACTCATTCTGTAGACCAGGCTATCCTAGAACTCAGAGATCCACCTGTCTCTGGCTCTTGGTGCTGGAACTAAAGGTATGCACCACCACTGCCCAGTACTCTTTAGTATTTCATTCTATGAACCGAGATTTCAAGTTACACTGTTGCAATGTTGTAGTAAAGATACACTTGCTTTGCTCCTGATAGTTTTAAATTTTTGTTTTTGATAGTATAGAAATAATTTATAAATACAAACACATATGTGCATATATGTATATCAATTACATATACTGTTCATTCAGTTTTTACCTGTAGTATTCATAGTTATCACTTTGTATGGTTGTATATTATTCCATCAAGCAATATTCAAAGCTCTTCTGATCTCTCTCATTTATTCCTAAAAACCTAATTTCATTAAATGCTAAATTTATAAGTATGGATTAAAGGAAAGAAACATCTTGTGTGGCTTTACTATTTTAGTTTTTGAATTGTTTCCTTCATAGTCATGTTGGTGTATGAATCTTGAGGCTGATGCTAATTTAGAAACTTAGGCACATGCTAACTACAGTTTATCTATTGTTATGTCAATATACTATTGTAAAGTTGCATCTTAAGATAAGCAAAACAGGAGATGAAAGGAGAGGGTAGGGATTTTACATAATTGCACAGTTTTGTGGTTTCCTATTGCTACAGTATGATTATTTTAAAAAGATCTGTCTCTCTGTCTTTGTGTTTGTGCCCACCCTGTGAGTGCATGTGTGATGTTACTGCCTGCAGGTAACAGCAGATGCCAGAAGAAGGCATCAGATCCCTTCAAGGCGAACTCCATAATTTCCTTGATCCTCTCAAGACTGCTTCTGGGTCTGCCACACATCGAAGCTGTAACTACTTGCCTTGTGGATGCATAGCAACAAAAAAGAGGAATCCAGTGTTTCATAAGCACCTTCAAGGGCATGCTCTTGGACCCAGAGTTCCTACGTGCTCCACTTCCTAAGGGTTTCACCTTGGGTTTCATATCCCAGTAATGCCAAGTGGGAGTGGCTCGACTGCATGGGCACTTGGATGCTCACATTAGAAAACACATCAGTCCTTACTACCCCCTTAACCATTACAACTCTGCAAAGCAGGCAGTATTGTCACAGGGCATCCTCAGACAATTAATTAAGCTTATCAGTGCTCTCAAGTAGTAGATATTAGAGCCAAGAGCCAGAGGCAGGCTTACACAATCAGTACCTATACACTGACACATTGTGACATGCACAAAGAACTAAAGGTCCATGGTTTGCTGATGTGACAGCTTTACAAAGGTATCAAAATGGTGAAAACCCTTTCTTAGCTGGAAAATGGCCATGCAAAAAAATCACGTCTGAAATTAAATGATTTGGTTCCTGATAAGCTGCTGCAGACCAGTGGGGCAAAGTCACCCATGGCCTAAATAAGGTTCAGGGAAGATGGCAGGGTGTGTGGGAGTGACCTTCCCTCACCCAGTTGTTCAGGGTGTTGTCAGGGTGCCTGGGTTTGCCATGAGTGTTCATTCGCCTCATGCCAGCATCCTCCATGGATCAGGAAGTATGGCTTTCCAAACATCCTTCTTTT